>NW_009735482.1:67034-158227 GCF_000703405.1 Apaloderma vittatum | reverse complement strand
CTGGCCAGTAACTCGGATCAAATGCCGGCCTTTCCAGTTTATATACGGAATAAATACTAAGGAGAAAAAAAAAAAAATCTAACGGGGCATTTACTTCATGCCTCCCGCGTTACGGTTTTTCCTGACTCCTTCAAGTGATGCAGCGGTGTTAAGCGCAGCAGCCTCCTAAGTCTCGGTGTTAGGTAGGGACCGGTGAAAATAAGACTCCACACTGAATCTGCATAGTGAGATCTGGTGTCAGAGGCAGAACTGTAGTAGAAGAGTTGGAACGGTGTCCATACGGCTGTGCTTGTGCCTTGGAGTGTACACCGAGAGAGGCTAATGAAGTGTTCTTCCAGCAGATGTAAGTGTATAGTTGATTTAAATTTCTCAAAATAGCTTGCTGGATTTGAGAATTATAGTTTCCATGGAAAAGAAATGTATTCATAATCTCCGAGGCTTTTTGAGGCCATACACGCAATGTATTATACAGTAAGTGTAAGATCTCTGGATTCAGAATACTTGTATCAGTATTTAGCACTGCTTCCCTCTCACATGCTCAGACTAATTATGCAAATTTGTACTGAACGTGAGCTATAATTTTTCAAGGTATGTGACTAAACTAACTATGGTTAATATTCCCTATTAATATGAAATGGAAATTAGCAGTCATCTCCATATAATAAAACATGTAAGTTTAGTTCGGAGCATATTTGTAATTCTGAAGGAATCTCCATCACGTCTGTTGAGATGAATTCAGCAGTTCTGTAGACTGTGGGAATACAAGTGGATATCACTTAATTTGTAGGAACCGGACAAGGACATGTCTCTTTTATGTGAGTAACACTTTAGTAAGTAAATGTATTGTTTCCGATGAGCTACCTGCAAAATGAGCTGTCAGTGTGAATGAGTGTGGGATAATCCTTCATCAAAGTAATGGCCAGGGAAGAGATCGCCGAGGAGATGTCACCCTGTGGGCACCAGTGTGCTGGAAGGGTATAGATCTGCTGGAGGGCTGTATATCGGCACACTTTGCTATGATGTCTGGAGCGTAGGATCAGCAGTAGCAGCCACTAGCGTGGCATTTTCATCAAACTCCTTTGCATTGCTCTCTTCTCACCAGTTTAGTGTTTCTTTTCCTATTTTCTTCAACTCCTGTGGTGTGCATTGTAGCGGAGGAGCGCTCATGCTCCTTTGAAGTGTTCCACACAGCCCAGCCCTGCTGGATGGAAAACTGCGCTGCTTCGCGATTCCTGGAGTCCCACCTCCCTTCTCCGAGGGGTTAACTCGAGCGAGGGGCTGCTGTCTCTGCCCTCTGCCGTTCCCCAGGACAGTCTCCTGACCAGCATGGCATTGTATCCCCATGGCCAGCTGGATCCACAAACAGTAACAGACAACTGGTCAGCAGAGGGAAGGAAAAAAAAAAGAAAAAGATAAAACTAAACTCAAAACAATCCCCAGCATGCATAAGCAGTGGCCCAGCTGCACTGGGCAAGTGTTCCCTGTATAATTTATCTGCCATCACTGCAAATACCATGCCGCTCTTCATACAATGAACAGATGCAAATGTGGAATTATCTTTGGAGGGTAAATCTGTGCTTAAAGTGAATCTGGACGAGCGCAGTACTTACAGGTATCGTGGTGTGAGTGAGAGCAGGAACGATGCTCGGTGGTAAGCATGGAGGACCTAATCGTTTTTGCAGACCGAGCGTCCCGTGGGGCCAAGTGCTGTTAACTCAGGTGGTGCCTTGGGGTGAAATCCATGGGGGCACTGCAGAGTTGTCCAGGTGTAACTGCAAGTGGATATTCATTTACTCGGCCTCCCAGGACGGGCACGGAGGCTGCTGGGCTCGGCGGTGGTGTGCCGGGCTGCTCCCCGAGGGACAAATTAGCAGACGAGACAAAGCAGAGAGCAAACAGAAAGACAGACAAATAGGGAGATGCTGTGGAGGACGGACACAGTGTGTAGTTCTGGGCAGTTGAATAAACTACTAATTTTAGCCTGTCAGCGGCGAGTACTGTATTCATACTTCTGCTTTGCTTGGCTGCATGTGTGACTTTCCCTAGTTATTTGTAACTCAGGAAGAGAAACCTTTTTTTTCGCCTTATACGGTGACAAGTTAGTTTCCTTGCTTTTTTGTCTGTCTTGCCCTGCCCAGGGAAACCATGAGGGTGAAAACTCAGCTCATTAAGAAAACAAGGCAGGGCTTGACTTCTTAGGAATGATTGAAGAGCTCAGGTCTGATTGGGCTTGGCTTTCATGTCAGTACGTTTGGAAATACATTTAATACATTGTTTCTCTTTAGGGATGTAAAAACTTTTCTTTCCCATGTTCACTGCACAATCAACTAGCAGCACCCACTTGAGTGTATGTACAAAGTATACATTCATTCATTATGTGGTTTGGAAGCAAAGATCATTCACTTTTATTTGTTCATAAAGCATTGTGCTTGCCAACAGGGTTTTATAAATAATAAATGCTGATAAAAATCTATAAAGTCCAATTCTTTTCCCACAGAACTCAACAGTGAAATTAGCCCAGGATGCCAACCATGGATGTCTATGGTTAATTAGTATGGTGTCTCTGGGTTTCTTCATGTGAAGTTTCAGGGAGTATTTGATCGATGCCACGTTCCAAAATATTTGGCAATTATTGCTCTTGCTGTTTGCAAAATGCATGAGTTCCAGAATGACTTGGTGCCATATCCTGCATAGTTTATGCAAATGTAAGCCTGTGCTGCTGCCTTAATTTCTGGGGCTGCTGAATACACCCTATTATTTGCATATTCTTGTAAGGTTTTGTGTATGCATTTATTTGGCTTCATCTAATTACTCCTGCGTGCTTTTGGAAACTTGAATTTCCCAGCAACTGCAGTGGCAGCGGGGAAAATGCTGCCTGTAGTCTGCAGGCAGTTTTTACTCAGGGTTTTCGCAGCAACTTGTAAAAGCCCAAATGATTACCACCCCCGGCTGCTCTCCTGCGGTGCAGGTCCGTAGATTAAAGAGCTGAGTATTCCTGGTACAGATGGCACCAGGAGGGAAAGGCTGGAACCTCCGATTTCCAGCAGGAGCCTTGTGCCTTTCAGGCAAATGCAGCAGTGGGATCAGTCATGTCGGCTGGGCAGCGATGAGGATTTTGATAAGGCTGATTCACACACCTTGGCAGCACTTCCCTTCCTCTCCCTCCCCTGAATTCCTACGTGCATTGTATTTTGGAATATTTTAACTGGTAATACCGTTCCAAGCGCTCCTGACGGTTTATCGCCGAGGCATTTCATCACCCTGCCAGTCAAAGCGTTTGCCTAGCCAGTGGTGAAATCATTGCTTTAGCAGAAGGCGAAGAGCTCTCGGTTTGACAGCCACAGTTTGTGGAGCAGGAGCGCAATTTAATTTTCTCTCCCTCTCGCCTTTAGCCTCAGCTCGCTCCGGTTCAAACTGACCTAGTTGCAAGCACCCAACATCTGCCAAAGTCACAGGCTTCTTTCGATAAAGGACACACATATGGGAAGTGCGTTGAGAAGCAGTTATTCGGTGTGCTCCGGGTAGCTGTTTTTACAGAGCTTTACTGAGATGTCTCTGTTTGCTGCAGCTTTGAATGCAGCTATTCACATGTTTTATCAAGTGATAGAAGATGACTGGCCTGAGCATGAGATGGAAAGGAAAATAATTGGTCCCTCCCAAGGAGGGTGCATTGGTGTTTGCGTGGGAATGAATGCCAAATTGTTTCTTGTTTTGCTGAATGAAAACTTTTGAGCCACGCTTAACTTCCGGGCTAGAGCTTTGCCTGTGCAGCAGGGTTTGACTGCAGTTTGCAAAAGCCCCCTTAATATATCTGCAGTAGAGATAGTACATGTGAGGCCAGGTGAGATGGTGTGTGTGTGCGTGGTCTCTGAGACAGGCTCCTTCTGTTCAGTTTTGTTGCTGCTGGAATTGAGATATCAATGAAAGTCTTTAAAATTCCATATTCAGGGAAAAAATAAGTATCAAAGATAAATACAGAAGTTAATCATCAAAGGGTTCCTGCTGGAGCAAAGTGAAATAAAGGTCCTGTGAGAGGGCCACCAGGGAACTGAGGGCTTAAGAGCAGAATTGATTTTTGCAAGTCACTTTGGTGCGTAACCCCTTCCCCTCCTGTGTTAAATGTGACAAATGCAATCCTGTTTTCTTGTTCCAGAAAGTAGTTGTCTCCTGTTGTAGAGACCCAGTCAAACCCTTCCTGAAGTCAAGGGAGAGGTCTGCATGGAGGATGCCACTAAAGGCAGTTTTATTATAGGAGAACTGCAGTGCTTCAAAGCTTTCTGTTGTGCCTGGTGGTGTGCAATAGAATCTACCCCTGAGTATTCACTCGGGTGAGTAAACTGGGTGGGAGAGATGTTGTAGGTGAGGAAACTGAGGCAGGGATTAAGAGCTGGATTCTGTTGCTGAAGCTATCAGTGCTCAAATAGCTTAGGTATGGGTAGAGAAGAGTCTGGCAGAGCAGGGAATTTCAGTTTCAGGTGCTTCAGTCCAGTGACTTAACTACAAGAGCAGTTTTTCCCACTGAATTTATTATTGTTTTTATTAAAGTATTTATTTTCCTAGAATAAGAATCAGCTTTAAAATACTGCTGCCTTTTTTCCATCCTCAGCAGTGCTGAGTAATAAATTAGCTGTAATGCTCATAATTTATTTGTCACTGGGGTATTTAAGGGGAAAAAAAAAACACGGAGTGAAAATAAATGTTTTAGTGGGGATGAAGATTGCCAAGCATTGGCTGGTTATTGCTTACAGTTCATTTTCCCTTAATATATCTTTGCTGGCAATGTTATTTCTGGAAAGTTGCTTCTAGTATGCCTTTCCCATTAGAGAATATTGTCTGTTTTGCAGCTGAGTTCTACAGAAAGTTATTCTGAACTAGCTCTTTTGACTACATTCATATTTCTACCCTAAGAAGCCTTTTGATGTTTTTCAGGTCTCTGACTGCAGGGTGGAGGAGAAGCCAGATCCAGCTCTGGATTCTGATGCCTTCAGACTCCTGTGAGGCTTGGGAGTGTGGCATTGATTCATTACCATGAAAACTTCATATGAATTAATAGAAACTAATCTGATCCAGGTGTAGGTTGGGTTTCTGACTGAGGGGAAGGCTTGTGAGTAACTGGTACTTATACTTTTGTTTAAAGTTTTCTTTTATCCATTACTAACATGAAAAATGCTGTAGAGATAGCAACATGTTTACATCTGCATTATATACTGCATGCTCTTTGCAGAGTAAGTCCAACCTTAAAACTTGATGCCTTCTTTGTTCAATGCGTTTAAAGGCAAAATGCACTTGATGTGTAAGAGCGTGGACTAATTGATTTTTAGTGCTTACATTTTTTAATATTTTTAGCAGAAAGTTTGGCAGTTCTTCCTTTTCCTTGTAGGGGCCAAGTGATATTTGTAAGCCCTGAAAGAAGGAGCAGCCTGTTAGAAATGTTATGATCCATCGTAAAACCAATGTCTCGTTTCTTTTGGCCAGCCTTCTCTTCCAGTGTCCCTTCAGCATTTGCCGTGTGCCTGTGTGACAACCAGCTCTCTGAGTTTTGATGGCCTGCGGTATTAACACAGCTGAGATTTTAAAGGGATCTTCAATTAGATCAGAGAATACATTGGTGTGAAGGTCCGTGTTGTTCTTGTTCAGTAACTTCTTGCAGTGTGACTCTAAATCATAGCATAGCCCCCATCCCAGAAAGGTTTCATTTGAACTGTTATCCCTTCTCTGCAAGGGAGAATGGATATTCCCAGTTTCCCAGAAAGAGATATCTCTGGTTGCATGGGCTTTCTTTTCCCATACTTTCAGAATATTGTGAAGGACCAAAAGACAGCTTCTGTTCTGCTAGAGCAATGTAAATTTATGGCTTCAAAAGAGTTATTCTGCAACTCATCAAGAAGAATTTGTCCTCTGTGTATAATAACTTAAAATGTTTCTTTACGTCTACACTCCTCGGTCTCTATTCCTTCACAGTAGCAAATTAAACGATGGCATGCTATTTAGTGCCTGAGGTTGCAGCTTGGATGAAGTAGCATAACTTTGTCTTCTGATCAACACCAGATGAAGCTGCAAAGTGATCTATTTTAACTATCACCTACGGAAGTTTAAGTAAACACATGCCAATACTTTATGTAGCAACTCCTTTAAGTGCTCCAGTGAAGTTCAGAAGCATTAATTTTTCGTATCACATAGAAAAATGGGCCAGTGATTTTGATTTACAAGGTTTCATTATAACTCTGCAGCAAAACCAGGACTAGAACCCCAAGAGTCCTGTCTCCAGGTCACCTTGGAGCAACCACTAGACTCTCTGTCTCTTTGTAGATACGTACTGCAGTGCAAATAGCTTTGCCTGCCCTGGTAAGTAGAGATTTCACGTTGCCATGCATCATATGCTATCGATACAATCGATGGCGACAGCAAGCTGTTCAGGGAGTTCCTGGAGCGCCTGGTTCTTCTTGCCATTGGCACTGACAGGGCTCTGGCCTGTTTTGAGAAGCATTCTGTAATGTCTGGAGAGGTGATCCCTGCATCCAAGATGTTTCAGTTTGAGTGGATGGATCAAGGCATGGAGAAAAGGAAGTTTCTTTTTCCCAAATTAAGTGAGGATGCAGTTGTAATCATGTAGAGGCGAAGACCTACAGCACAGGTAGGACTGGATCTGTACCTCCTCTCTGAGCAAACCTAGGGAAGACTTCAGAACTAAAATCAGATTTCTTAAGCTCTTCAGTCAGCAACTTTCTCTTTTCCAGCCTTGTTCTGAATGCGATATACTTCTGCATCTTGATACCTGAATATCGCGTACTGAAGTGACGAGGCAGGTCCCCTCCTGCTGTTGCACAGTGCTGGTTGAACTGAAGTTGATGTTTTACAGGGGCTCATATTGTAGCAATGTCTGAACACACTCCATTTCAGATCACTGCTTGCAGCATAAAAGCGAAATATTTATTTCAGGTTTGCTTGAATACTTACCATTGTTATTTATTTTCTATGGTTCAAGAGGAAGAAAACCAGTTTGCTTCGGTTTGGGTTTTGGTTTTCCTCTCTGTTGCCTTTCCCTTTCTTGTATTCTTTCTTCTCACCAAGCAGCCAGCTGATTTCCCTATGTTTTTTCTAACATCTTTATCTTTTTGGTGTCTGCAGCTATCTCATGGATGATTTCTGCATATTTGCAGACCCAGTGACTTTTAGATAAGTGGCTGTGAGGGCAGGTGTGGGAGCACAGAACTTATTTTTCCATGGTACATAATGATCTGTTTTCTGGGCAAGGGTTGCTGGAATTGTCTTATTTTTAATATTTAAATGTCCTTTTAAAACACTTACTATGCTGTTCACCTGTATAATTCATAATGCCTTAGTTTACTGGAAGTGGAAAAAGACTTAAAATTCAGTTTTGTGGTGATCCATAAAATGACACTGAAGTTTTTGAAAGAACCTGTATAATTCAGTTGTATTGAGGTCTTCGTGACTGAGGCAGCATTATGGTTTCTGAAGAAACTAAGGCGGATCTGCTTTCAAGTTTTTTTTTGTGCTTTGATGTGTGCATCTGAATCCAACATTTTCTCTAGTTTGTGTTTTGTTGTTGTTTTTTCCTACTAAAAAGGCAACTGCAAATTCTACCACAAAGAAACTGAAAGAAAGCTTGGGAAGAGTCGTGGAGTGTGGGAGTGGAAGAATACAGAAACATTTCGTTTTTCATGTTTAAAAATGTATAATGGTGTTTCATCTCTCTCCACTAAAAGTTAGATTTTTGGCTGAGTAGAAATCAGCATTGGTTTTGAGTCAATACTTAAGAAACAGCCTCAAAGTACGTGTTGTATATGTTTGTTTTAACGAGATGCTTAACATCTTAAGGTCTGAAGAATCAAATGAAATTATGTGAAATTGCTTTACAGTCAAGGTGCCAGGTAGTGGTGCCCTCTGTGTTCCTAAACCAGATGAATTATTCTTTAAATTTATGTAAGGTGGAAAGTAGATATTTTTCCCGGAGTCGGCTTGGGACCTGTATTAGATGGAGCTTTACAAGCTCTCAGCTGGCAGGGGGAACCTCCATTCAAAAGCAGCGTGGCCAGAGGATAGCAGTGATGGGTATGTTTGCCCTATCAGGGCAGAATTCTGAGTTTTCTGTAGGTTCAGCTTTATTTCATCCCTTTAATTCTCCAAAGGGATAACAAGGAGTGAGAAAACACCATAATTCATAGGATTGCAAGCCCTCCTGTTAAACAATGAACGGTCTTTGTTTTCTCCAGTAGAACTTCAACAGGAAGAGCTGCAAAAGGGTTGTTTTATGGTTCTTGGGTTTTTTTTATTATTATTTCTGAGAAGGAGGATGTGAAATAGCTGCTACCTCTTTCCACTTCTCTCCTCGGTGTCTTGCAAACGTAGTTTGGCACATCATTAGCAGCAGACCAGAGAGTTGCTTTGGGAGCATTAGGATGCTGGAGCGTGGACCAAACCTTGTGCTTTGGCTTGAAGGGAATCTCTGAGAGGCTGCAGGAGGACCAGCACGTGCCTTGCTTCATGCAGTAGCAGGACAAGTCCCCTGCACTTCTGAAGAATACCAGACCTGTGTATACACATACGCGTCTATAATGAGAAATGTCAAGGGAAAAGGGACAGCATCTGAAGCTTCCAGAAGAGTAGCTAAAAATACTGCCTAAAAGAAAATGATTTTGAAAAATATGAAGGAGAAATGCCCCAAGTTCTGTCCTGCTGCTTGCTTTGCCGTGCTGATGACTTTTATCTGCTGGAAACATGCTTAATTCTCAGCCTGGCAGGTTTTGAGTCTTGCATGATGTATTGAGATGCCAAATTAGGAAACAGCAGAAAAATAACAATGTGTAAGTGGGTCCTGATTTTTAAAGAGAAAAACTCAAGTTTCGATTTCCAGCTTTTCAGTGCTATGGATTGTTTCTTGTTCCTCTGAATGGCAGAAAAAGCTGTAATTGTCATGGTTTAGTAAGGCTGTCTTCATCAAGTTGTTCTTACAGCTTTAACTTTTCTCTGTTCAAGAGTATCCACCTTGCTTGGTGAGGTGTGGTGGTGGGTTAACCTGGGACTGCAGCCAGACGCCCACCCAGCTGCTCTCTCATTCCCCTCCTCGACAGGACGGGGGCAGAGAATGAGATGAAAAGGCTTGTGGGTTGAGATAAAGTCTAGCAATTAGTGTCAGGGGCAAACCAGGCTTGGCCTGGGGAAAATTAATTTTTGTTGCCAATTAGAATAGATTTGGATGCCTAAAAGAAAGGCAAAAATTAAAACATCACCCTTGCCTCCATCCCACCCCCTCTGTCCAGGTTCACTGGGAACGCATTTCCATCGGATGCTCTCAGTGCTCTGCTGCGAAAGCATCTGCCCTTGCCAATGAGCTAAAGTAGCGTGTTAATCACATTTTAACACCGCTCTTTGCAGAAGTGTTGGCTGGCACTGGATAGATGGGTTTCCCTGTGCTTGGGTCCTCTCTGCACTTGGTGGTCAGTCACAGTTTTTTGTGGTGTGCCACCGGGTGGCAAGCAGGTTCAGCCCAAGGAGAAACACGTGCCTATGCAGCTGAAGCACCATGATGTTCTTTCTGTCCTGCAGGCATTGTCTGTATAATTTTATTATTGTGGGAATTAACCTTGCCCATAGTTTATGTGAAGTGCTGCAGTTTGTGTGATGGGCAGAGCAAGCACTGGGCATATAGGCCCTTTATGAGAAATAGTGGGCAGCGTTTTTAGGGCTTACCAGCAAAACAAAACTGTGGGTTTTGTCTTGTTCAACGTACAGAGCTGAGAGTGGTTAATTACAATGGGCCTTTCAGCCTCCGCATGAGATGCACACTTTGTTTCCTGCTGCCTATGGCTAGTTATAATGCAGGTCCTTATGTCTGAAGTCAGCGCAGCTGCTGGCTGAGGGACAGGAGCTTTGGCTGAAGGGGTGCCTTGTCTAGGGGTGCTTGTTTGTGAAGGGCAGTGATGTTATTTTTGTAATATCAACCAGTTTAGATTAATCCTGTAGTTGATCTTGTCTGAGGTGCTCGGTGCAATGAACGCCCATTAAACTCAGTTGTGATCATGCAGGAACCTGCCTTGTCTTGTTTTTATCCAGCTTTGGTCCAGAGAGGGGTACTTTGGTTCCAAATTTGTATTTCTATCATCAAAAGGCGATATCAGAAACCACATGGTTAGCTTGAGCCTGTGAATCTCAGGGCTGTGATACCAGTCTAGATTGTTTTGGTTTATATTTCTTCTCTTGCTATAATCTGCGTTTTTTAGTACAATTGAAAAAATCACATATCAAGGGAGCTGGCTTGAGGTTACTGAAAAGCTTTCCCATAGTCTTTGGAATTCAAACCTACCAGCTTTAAAGAACTCAAGAGCAAAGGCTGAAAGGGAAGATTTCAAGTATTCCATGGAGTTAGATAAACCATTCGCTTCCAAGAGTTTATTTGCTCAATTGAGGCCACTTCTGCATTGACAAATCTCTCTGTGAATGAATGGATTCCAAAAACAGCTTGGGAGTTATTTGGTGGCTATTGAAGTTAAGCCACGCTAGCAAACCATGTGCTAGAGGCACAGCTTTGTGGGTTTGCTGTGTCATTTGGCGCAACTGTGCAAGCTTTCTCAAATGCTGGCCCTATACAGAAGTCCAGTGTTTTCTGTGGATTAGGATGCAGCAAGGCTGTTGTGTTGCCCTTAATCTCAGTGCTAGCTCTTACCCAGACAGCAGAAGTTTCAAATTTCATCTAGTTGTGTCTTGTGGAAGCATTTGGGGCTTATGGTGTAGCCTCTTGTAGCTTCGATGACATTTATTGATTTGAATCATTCAGCTTAGTTCAATGCTGGACAGGCTTTTTGCCAGAATCTTTATTTTGCCTTCTTATTTAAATAGATCCCTAATGAATTACTGTAGTTTGGTTTAATGACTCTTGGGAAATACTGGATGCAGCCTCTAGAATCAGTTCTGTGCAGTTTTCAAATTGCAAACCCTTGAAGTATATGTCTGAGCAGTCCCCAGGGCCCTTTGTCATTATCTGAGTTTTCAAAATGCTCCCAAGTTAATAACCTGTGTCTCTGGTATTCTTTGGGCAGGTATCCAGTGAGCAATTGGATGGCAGAGTGACAACTGGGAGGTAAATCTGGATACAAAGTGCTCTCTGCTTTCACTGCATTAGTGGGACCAGAGGGTTACTGACCTGAGAAACTGGCTTTTTTTTCAGCCAGGGCACAAGACTTTTATTTCTTCAGGGTTGGGGCTTGAGACCAGTTGAGGACTCTGCATAGTTGAGATTTTAAGTCAAGGGAAGGAGAGTGGGAGAGTCTGGAGGTAGGAAGGCAGAATTTAGCTTCTTGGAGAGCTCCTCTTACGTATGGAGAAAGTCCTTCAAGCAGGGCTGCAGTAAGTTGTCATGACATGGCTTCATTGAACTGGATTTCTTTCTTGTGGAAGCCGCAGTGTCGAATTTCACCAAAACAACATGGATTTCTGTTAGGTACCACACTGAGGCTTCAAGATGGGGGGTCTTTTAAGAGATGCACAGAACTTTGCTACACTGGA
This sequence comes from Apaloderma vittatum, assembly GCF_000703405.1. Taxonomy (NCBI): domain Eukaryota; kingdom Metazoa; phylum Chordata; class Aves; order Trogoniformes; family Trogonidae; genus Apaloderma; species Apaloderma vittatum. The sequence continues at coordinate 146,704 of NW_009735482.1, read as the reverse complement.
AATGCAAGCTGAAACTAAAATGACCTTTGCTTTGTCCTTTATTTGCCCCCTATGGTGCATAGTGTATAGATGCAGACACTTTCAATTTGATTCTCAGCATCCTGATTATGCTCAGAACTCTTGGTATCCAGACAGCGTCACAAAAAATTAAGTTCATGGAATGTTTCCAGGAGTCTGTGTCACTGTGTATTTCCCTGCCCTCTCCCTCACTCCCGCTGCTCATGCAAGTGAGAGATTAAATGATGGGGGAACAGCAACTTGTTTCCTCTGAGCCAATGTGGTTGGTCAGATTCTGTTGATGGTGGCATCTTGGCAGGGACAGAGAGACATTCCTGCCATGTGCGGGTAACGTTTTCAAGTCAGGCTCTTACTCTGCAGCTGGCTGTCCAGAGCTGTCATGTCCAAACTGACTCCCTCTATCAGTTAAGACTAATGCTCGTGCCCAGAGAAATCTCTTTTTATTCACAGTTGGACAACACAACGTGTGGCAGATTTGGGAAAGGACAGCTTTGCCCATGGGGTGTTGGCTGAGGAGCAACTACTGTTTGTGTTTTCTGGTGAAGATGCAGACCAGGGATGTTTGGACTCCTTTCCTGGCTTTGTCATGGACTTCCCCAGACCTTCTTTCCTCAGACCATCAGCAAATGTGCTAGCTACGGTATTGTCTGTCTTCACAGGCATCTTGTGGGCTGGGATGGTGAGCTGCTACAAATGTGGTAACCAGAATGAGAGAGGCAGGCTGGCTTGAATCCCAAACCAGATTTCTTATCAGCTTGAATTAAATGCATTAATAAGCTGTTAGTTTTGTGTTATCTTACCTGTGGTTGATCTGTGGAGCTTCTCTCTTCACCTTGGGCTATCACACAGTCTTGCTGCCAGCTGGATGGTATCTCTGCTTCCATCACACCTGCCTAAAACCACAAAGTTGAAGCATCTTGCCCTTTGCTTTTTGAGCCTTCACAGGAAAAGGCTACCCCAGGGCTGCTTTCCTCACTCTTTAGTAGTGATGGATTTTAAAAGAGCCTGAGGGTATTATTTTTCAAAGATGCTTTCTGAGCCATACTCTCATGGACAAGAGTGACTTACTTTAAGTGTCTCTTTGAAAATGGGACTCTTGTTCCAAAGCCACTAGAGTGCTTTTGAAAAATCTCCTTCCCTCTTATTGACTGCAGTGGACTGCTTCAGTGGTGCCTAGCTTCACTCAAAGCAGGCCAAATTTAGAGTCTAAATGTTATGTGCCTGGCTAATAAACTGTATTGTAATTAGTACCTTGGGGAGGCAGGAACCAGGGAGAAGCTGAGTATGAAGAGAATTAACTTTATGTAGAAGCTATCTGCAAAGGATGAGTGAGGAACTGTGGAAGCACATGAGAACACGGGATTTGAAATGGCTGCAGAGAATATGGGCAGTGGGAAGAAAATGGGCGTGGAGCTGTGAGGAAAACGTTAATAGGCTTGGGTTAAAGAAAACAACCTGCGTAGCATGAAGAATTATCCTTGCAGCGGTCCAACCCTCTCAGTTAATGTAACCTGCAGGCAGGCTAATGTAGGTGCCAATTTTCCAGCTTTGCCCATGCAAACTGGCCTGGATTTATCCCTGTTCTCTGTCACAAGTCCACTAGAGTCAACTTGCAGTTTGAGAAACCCATGCTCTGGGATTGTGTGGGTCACTTTGCTGAGATATCGGGGGCTTTATCTTGCCTGGTTTCATGCATATGGCTTTCATCTCCCTTTGCTTGCTGGGTATCTTCCAAGGGAGCTTAGCATGGCTTTGAACCAGGCACGTGGAGGTGGCAATACTGCAGTCACATGTGCGGCTCTTGTCCTGGCTGGTCTGTCATGCACCTGCAAGAGCAGAGTTAGGAGAAACCAGAGTTGGGAAAGTACAAAGGAGAAAAGAGATAACACTGATGTTGGATGCGCTACAACCACTTGCTGAGTGAATCTCTCTGGCTTAGCATGGAGCACTGAGTGCAAAACCATTCTGGCTCTGCAGTACCTGAGTTCTGCACTCCTCCCAAAATTCGGCATGCCCCTGCTGCAGGAGCAGTTTTCCTCCGTGGGAACCTCTCTTACATTGTGCTTTTGCTCATGTCAGACTCTGGTAGGTAAATGGAAGAGGTGGTGACTTCTGTTTGCCTTGCATGTGCTCGTTGAATATTTGCAGCGTCTGGTGATTCTACAGTGAGGGGACCCCAGCCGCTTCTGTTCACTGACTGTCTCTGACATGAGTTATTGTTAATCCTTCAGACACAGGGCTGAAATTCAGCCATCTGTGTGTACAGCCTCAGCAGATGCATTTGTTTATTGGCTTTTTGATAGCTCACTTCCTAGTGAATTCCAAGGAATAGAGATCGTATCATCTGGTGAGGCACCTCATTGTCTGTATCTCAATTTTCCATGGATCATGTTGAGACAAGTAAGATTATGACAGGTCTGCAGGTTCTAGCTAGATTAACTTTTTTATTCTCTATATATAGTTTTAAAATACACTTGTAAATCATCTTCTGTTCAGGAGGAAAGGGGCTTGCTGCTTTTGAGAAGTGGCAAAATGGGGAGATGATATGATGGTACAGGATATAAAGTTTCATGGCTCGTGTTGCACTCAGGACTGGCAAACTTAAACCTGCAAATGTCACAAGTGTGTCCTTTGTGACTGCCATCCTCCATTCTTCACGCAGGAAATGTTCAGATAATAACCAGCTTCTTAGATGGCAATAGGTCTTAGATGGGAATAGGATGACCTTCAAGCCTTGACTTGTCTGTTCACACCACGTACCCCTTGCACGCACCTCCCGACCTGCGCTGTTCTTCAGTGGGAAGCTTGGCAGCAGCCGGCACACAGCTCCCATTTGTACCCTTGGCTCTGCACAGAGACAACGTGGAAGGAGAAGTGAGTTGTTTGGGAACAGCTCTGTAGGAGGGTGTTACTTAGCAAATAAGCAGGATGACACGGACAGCTCTTGTGTGGGCTGCAGGGTGTGAGATGGGGATAAGCAAGCAGCTCACGTGGCTTTGGGACGAGCTCGGGGTGTTGCTAGTTAGATGCTAGTGAGACCCTAATTCCACCTGCAGATGCTTGTAGTAATTTCGTCTTTCTTTAATGAGTTGTTACGGAGTGCTGCAAATCGGCAACACGATGTGGCCGTTTTGTTGGTTCCTTTTTAATGGCTTCCTTCCTCCCAAGGCTTACTAAATTAAAGCGTTTTGTGTACTGGCAGATGAGAAATGCCTCTAACTTCTCCCTAAGCTGAGTTCTCATTTGCTGTAGCCAGACATCCTTGCTGCTGGGTAGGGAGTGGAGAACCAGAGATCAGCAGAGCCAGAGCAGATGAGGAGAAAAGTAGTAGGACTTGTCAGAAAACCTCTCTTGGTATATAGCCTTTATATAATCACCGTTGTCCTCCAACCGTGAAAACTGAATTCAGCTTCCATCAAAGCTTTTATTAAAGCTGCTTCAGACTGTTCTGCCTCTGTCACTTCTGCCCTGGTTCATGCCCAGCAGCTGGGAATGCTTCTGCAGCCAGCTCTGCGCGCCTCTCCTCTTGATCTGCACTGTGGCATAACTCTGACGCAACCCCCAGCCCCGAATTCAGCTCTTGATCATAAATTAAGATAACATGAAGCTCATTGCGTGACAGGTTTTCTTGTCAAGCTTGCATTATGGTTTCTGCTGTGGTAAGTAGCCCTGTGTATAGTAGAAAGCCTTTCTCTGCCCGCAGAAAAATGTTGCCATAGGAAGTATTTTATTAGAAAAACAAGCAAACTTGTGTTGATTTGGGCAGATGGAGAAGTGAGGGTGTTGCAGTGTGACAGCTTAGGATCCTGCCTCTCCAGTACTTTGATAGTACATAGGAAGGGGCTTTTTACTGTTAAGAGTCTTCCAGAGACATCAGTTTCATCTCCTTTTTTCCACTGGAAGTGAACCCAGGGCAGTGGTGCCCTGTTTGCAGAGACCTGGACCATGTATGAATCTTGTTGCCAGTCCTGTATATGGCCAAGAGTGCCTCTGATGCTGTAGGAGCCTACGTTGGGGTTATATACAATTTAAATTCCTCTTCCTCTGGTTTTTACACCTACTTGCTGGCCACAGGAAAAAAAGATCCACCTCTGAACGTGCCAGAGATGCTCTGGCTGTTTTCCCTTGGCTGTTTTCTTTGACAGAGGTGAGTGGCTGCCCCTGTTCATGACCCCCTGCTGCTGCATGCTTATCCCACGTAGAATTCTTCATCCTTTGGGTCTGAAATATGCCAGCAGCGCTGTTCTGTGCTACGGCTTTTAAAGCACACAAAAATGCCGTTACAGGGTTGAGATTTGTGCTTCTTTGCATGTTTATGATGCATTATTTTGCTGCCAGTGGGAAATGCCATAACTTTTAAAAATAAATAGGGATTCAAATATCCACTGGCTTCATTCTGTGTGTGCTACTAAAGAGCAGTGTAGGCTACAAATGGATTCTGGCACTGGATGTATTTTATGTAGATACCTTGTCAGAGACTAAAATATCACCTGCCCTTGCACAGTGAGGTGAATCTTGAACAGCAGGCTTGGAAGCAGAACGCTTGTGTGGCCACTTAGTCTGTAGCTGTAATAGCTCTGTAGGTTGGGACTTCAAAAGGGTAAAAAAAATGGAGATCTCAGCAGAGGTGCACATCTGCTTCAGAGCAACAGAAAAAGCTGTTCAGGTTTTGTGAGGACATTTGACGTGGCCTGGTGCTCCGTACCTGGGTCTATTCTGGGCTGTCAGTGACTCACGTTAACTTTCCAGGATGGATGTGAGGGGGTAGTTGCTAATAACATCCCTGACGATCTTTTTTTGTTTGCACCTCTCTAACTGGGGCACTGCTCCTTCTCTTCCTCCGGGGAGGCAGGGAAAGGGGTCAGTCCGTTGCGTGCCGTGCAGGATCCTTAGGAAGCAGAAGGGGAAGATGCCGACAGCCCAGTGCTCCTTGGTGCAACGATTGCCTGGATTAGAAGTTAGGTTTTTATGTTGCGTGTTTGATCAGTATGGATCGCGGTTTCACTGGAGTAGTGGAAAATATGCTCGTTTAACTTCAAGGAGCATGTGACGTTTTTCTCTTTCAAGCTATTTTGAAAAAAATTATGGTTTTGCACTGGTGTATCAACTCCTGACCAAACAGGATATCTTCTGTGGGTGCTGTTTGCAATGTGCAACAGGATAGAGCACTGCCGTGAGCGTTTGTGGTGAAGCAAGGGTTACCCAGATACGCTTGCTTTGGGCCCGGTGGTGGTGGTGACACAGGATGCTGCGACTACTGAAATGTGGGGAGAAGATGCACAGTGGGGTACAAGAGATGACAGAAAAGCTTTTTTTGTGGTGCCAGAGAGGACGGGTTGCCAAAAATACATGTCCTGCCTCGAGCAGGAGTGCAGTTTCTCTTGCTGCACAGTGCAACACCCTTTCTATGGAGGCCCCTGCAAATCTTGACCTTGAATGTGTGCTTGGTTTAGACCGTGTCAGTAATCTCAGAGCTGGTCGTTAGAATATAAAATGAATTTTTCACACCAGTGAGGCCTAGATCCGAGCTGCAAACTCCTCATGGCGCCAGTACAGTAACTTGCAGATTTTCCAGTGCTGCCCTAGAAACAGCATAGGCACATGCAGCAACAGCCAAGCTAATAACACCCTATTTCTCAGCAGTGGTTCAGCTGCGGCGTCTATTATCCCTGTCATGTGAATGCAAATTTCTATGCAGAGATGATTTCCAGACCTTGAGCAGAGCCAGCTTGGGTGTGTTCGTGTTTGCACCATTTTTTGCTTTCCCTTATGTTCGCCAGCACTGGTGTCTGTATCTGCGGTGAGAACATCTTTTTAAGTTTCCACTGACTTTATTGGACTGGGAATGGTGTTGAAATAAACTATCAGCAGCCTGAGATGGGAGGTCCCAATGCCCTGCTGTTCCAGTGGGATGGGGAGCACCAAGGAATGCTGATGCCTGGGGCTGGGCCGATGGTATTGACCTTATTGTCCTCCTCCCAGCCATGGGATAGGGAAGAAGTGGTCAAAATGCCAAGGGAATTGTCTGCCTTTAAAAAAAAGAAGAAAAAAATTGGCCTCAACCACAAGTGATCGTCTCAGCACTGGAACTGCGGAGAAGAAAACATCAGAGCAGAGGATCAGCATCGTTCCCTTGGGCTGTGCTGTCAGCTGGGAGGGCGGGTGGGTGGCAAGGGGGACTGAGCCCATGGGTGCCAGCTCTACAGGGACAAGAGTTTGCCTCCAGCTATGGGATGCCCTTTGCCCTCTCCCATGTGGCTGCTGGAAGAGAGCATGAGATGACATTTGAAGAAGAGGGTGGAGGCATGTGGAAGCAGCGGCTTTGTTTCTGGGATGGTCACTCCAGCTCTTCGAGGAATCTTGTGTTTCCTGGCTCTGTCATGGAGACTGTGGGAGCCATTCGCATTTGTTTTCCTTTGGAAGCATAGTTGCCAGGCAATTATTTTACACCCTGTAGCACTGCAGACTTGTCTCTTCAAGTCCGATCTCTTACTGCATAACTGAGAAAATGTATTTTACATTTTAAAAAAGCCTTTTTAAAAGACCCTTCAGGCATAAAGTCAATGTGTTTTCTATATATAACCCTGTATTATTAATACAATGAACTTATCTGTAGACTCTGTGGGTGAATATGACTTGATCACAGGAGATATGAACAATATGATATTCGTTTTCAATGCACTGTGTCTCTGACTCCATAATGGTGCCCCTAGCCTGCAATTCATCCCTCAGTGATAAAGTGGGGCAACAGTGTGGAGCAGGTTTGTGGATTGTATTTTTGCTGAGCGTTAATATAAAATAAACAGCTTATAGGGAGAACAAATTTACCTTGGTTCAGAAATGCCAAGATCTATAGATTTGGGACAGACAGGAATGATGAATGTGAGTGTGTATTATTGAAATAAGTCCAGAATGGTATGGCAGAAAGCTTCCCTGGATTTAGTTACCTGGGTTGCAACACAAGTTGCTTTGGCTGGAAAATTTTAAGGTGGTGATTGATTGCTTTTCTTTTTTGTTGATGTAGGTCATCTATCACTGTGTGCATTACATGAGATCATTTTCCTTTTTCAATCATTAAAGAGTGTTTTAGGGCAGATTTAGGAGGCCCTTTTAGCCCAGGCCCTTTTGAGGTTAGTCTTCAAAATCATCCGAGATAAACACATGTGTGCAGACTTCTATGGCTCTGGAAGAAGAGGAGATAGAGCAAGGTATAAATTTTAATTACTTCTTGATGTTGTGTGTTCCATGGTGTGTTACAGAAAGGAAGGAGGCCGGGTTACATGATCTTTCCAGATCCCAAGCCTGCTTGCTGTGTGAGCAAGGTGTGCAGATGCCCAACGTGATGTAGTTTACGGTGGCCCAGTTGACTGATCTGGTGTAGACTTAGGCTGGAGGAGCACGAACTTGTGGAGTAAAGCCACAGTATGATCCTGTTGACTTCCCACAGCTAAATCTTAGTGGAGCTGCTCCTAAAAACTGGGTGGGAGATGCCTGCACAGGCACATAGCCATGTGAACCTGTAGTTTCAATGCTGTTCCCAACGTCATGGGAGCTGGCATTTGCTACGTTTACAATGTTGTATCTACCTCTGTCCTCTCATGCCTTCTCAGGACTTGTCGGGTCCAGTAGGTGCTTTCACACCGCTGACTTCTTGGGGTCAAACTGCATGTCTCTCATATGTCTTGTCTGCATGAATTTTACTGGATACTGTAATAGTTTCCTGGTAACTGTTTTCCTCCTAGGTTATAACCCTTTTTTAACTGAATAACCTCTTAATCTATTCTTTCCAGCCCTGGAAAAACAGCTGTGTACATTTACAGGAGCCAGGAAATTGCAGCTTCACAGCTAAGAGCGTGGGCTCCCGGTGTTTCCTGCAGCATTTTAGCAGGAATTTGTCCATCCAAAGCTGCTGCACCACTCCATTCCCCGTTTCCCAACATCCACATGGGCTGTGCTCTCAAATGCTCAACCTGGTCTCAGCACGCAGGGGCTCTTTATAATCCTTGCAGCCTTTTTGCCTGACGTCAGTATTTTACAGGGACCTGTCATGTCTTTTGCAACTTCTTATGTAACTCTCAATAAAGAGAGTTCATGTCTAGGAGTGGCGATGGCTTATCTGCTGGGGAGCAGGCTTGTGAAAGGAAATATGGGCAGCGGCACAGTGCTCATTTTGTCTAAGATACAAGGGCACTGGGAGCATCCTGTGGTCAAACTGCAAGTAGTCAGGTTACACCTTGTAGGCAGAAAGCCCCATGAGGAGGGTGGGAGAAGGACTGTAGCCACAGGGAGACGTTTGTTTTGAATAAACGCAGGTAACATCTCTGCTATGCTAATGCTGATTTTGTAGTCGGCCTGCGTATTTAAGGTCACAGTCAATGTCAAGGCAAAAATTTGGGCTGTCTGGGCTGCAGCCATCCTGGATGTAATGCAGTTGTGTTCCTGGTGTTCTCTGGTTAAAAGTCTGCATGTTGACAGTTTATTCTCCAGTCCTGTTTTTATTTTGGGATTTATTTTTCCCCCTCTTGCCCTATGGCTGTCAGTGTTTCGGACACTGCTCTGCTGATGCTGGTCACAGCACTTTGTACTTGAATGCTGCTTTCCTCTGGATGCTCAGGGCTGATGTGATAGTTTTGTTCTTTCACTGTGTTCCCCTCCCCGCCCCCGTGCACTCTTGATAAAGGCGGCGCTGGTACCACTGGGTGACAGTGCTGCAGCCAGAAGGAGCAAGCTGGGAAACTCAGTGTGGTCCAGCCAGATGAATAAGGAGAACTCCTGCCAGCTTTTATCAGGAAGGTTGGAGCTTTGTGTCATCCTCCTCCTCCTCCTCCTCCTTTTGTTTGTCTCTTCACCAAAGCAAAGCAAGAACCTAGTAGGAGATGGTGAGACTTTGTTTCTCTATTGTGACTGGCTTAGCTTTTGTTAAAAGGAAAAGCACCAGTGCAGTCCCACTGAAATAAGAGAAAAATGAGAATTGGGACTTCTGGATTTAGTTCCAAGTTTTGTCAACAATTTACTGTCCCTATCACTGTGAATTGCACTTAAAAATGGTGTAGTTTTTATCTGAAATCTGTCCAAAATCTGACCCTTGTAAGGTGTGGCACTCAAGTGCTTCTAAATACCATCTTGCTTTCTAGCTGCTTTTATATACATATTGTAAAAGCCTAAAATTTGGCAGCCAGGTCAAAATGTGGGAGAGACTTCCAAAGCTGCTTAATACCAATTGGCCTTTGGAAATCACTTCTGGCTTTCAATCTTCCAGCCTAAATTATTCCATCACAAATTAATTGTTTACTGTACTTTTCCCATTAATATTTGGCTCTCTATGCCTCAGTTTACACAGCTGTAATGAGCAATTATGAGTTTTCTATCTAGGTACAGCTCAGAAACAAGCACCATAGAAATGATTTTGCATGCTCAGAGTTATATATTCATCTTGCAGAGATTTCCCATTCTGCTTAAATTGGCGTTCATGGTGCCTCAACTATAGCTGCGTTTCTCTGAGGATTTGCTGGAGGTGGTAGCATGAAGGAGGGCTCTCATAGCAGGGACTTTGCTTTGCAGAGAGTTTGTTGGTGTTGAAATCCTTCACCAGCCCCATTAGATCCCACCTTGCAATAAAACCAGCCCCGTGAGTGCCTGGTGAGGCTGCCTGGGGCGATGAGAAGCTGTCCATATCCTTCCATCTTGGTGTGCCTTGCTTTGAAAATACCAGTGTGGTCTTTTCTAGATGTGTTGGTCCCCATGTGCTCATCTCTGCCGTCCTGGCTCCCATGGAGGGTTGGGAACAGTGATGTTGGTGTTAGACATATGCTCAAGCCCTGCTCACTGAGCAGTGTGGCCGAGGTCACTGGAGCAGGGACAGGCCATGCTGTGCCCTCACACAAGAGGACTTTGCTTCTCCTGGCGACTCACAGAGCTGTTCCATCCCAACAGGTACCTGCACCTGGCGTCTCAGGTGGAGTGGCAACCTCCTCTCCAACACTCATGTATTGGCTTTGGCCATAGGGTTTGATTTTGAGGGATGAGTGGTTTGGGGTTTTTTTTTTGCATTGCTTAGTTCTTGGCTCTTTAGTGGGGGAGGATTACAGTGATAGTATAAAATTATGATTATCCGTATGAAATGAAATCTGAATTTTCAGAAATCATTAAAACAGTCCAGTTTTGAAGATCTGATTGACATACTTAGCAGGGTCAGGTTTGGGAGCTTTTGCTTATGCAAAGCAGCAGAAGTGGGTTGTTTCCTTTTTTCCATTTTGTTGCTGATGGGGCTGTCTTTGTTCAACTGTGCCCTGGCGTACCCTAGCAGAGCCTAACTGCCCCCGGAGAAGAGCTGCTGTCAGAATACTTTAAAGTCGGTCAGACTGGCTCCTGCTTCGTGAGGTTTATCAGCAAAGATTTTCAGTGCCTCCAGTGGGAGGCTATTTTTATTCTATCCAGGGGCTACCTTCTGCTCTTTATCACTTTTTTGGGTTTTTTTGAATAGAGAAACCTGCCTGTTTTAGGACAACCTTAAATATCTTCATCTTTTGCAATCTGGAAAACGAAGTAATCTTTTACCCAAGGTAAAAGGTTTAGGAATTCCTGTAACATGTTCAAGATTTCTTTTGTTGTTTTTTTTTTTTTCTGTGTAAGGAGGACACTGCTATAGACATAAGAATGCACCGAATTTTCTCCCTTGACCAGGGATAAAAGTGAGGTGTCTAATGCTTCATCCTCATGCTCTGATCAGTGCTGACTGGTGCAGAAAATCCACATTGTGTTTCATTGTACCATGTAATCAAGATGGAAGAGCTCTCGAGATGATTTAGTTCCTTTTCCTGCCCTATGGTAAGGTCAGTCATACCTGTGTCTTTCATGACAGATGCTGGTCTATGTTCTTCCAAAGACCTCTGCAGCCTCTCCAGGTTGCATATTTTACTGCTTCACAATCCTTAACAGTAAAAGTCTAGTTTCTCTCCACCTTGTATTTAATGTGAAACATCTCAGCTGCAGTTTAAGCCTGTCACTTCTTGTCCTGCCCATTTTGAATACAAAGAACAGGTCGTTTCTTTCCACAGCAATGTTAAATATTTGAAGACTATTCATGGGCTTTGCTCTTCTTCGTGTTAAATAACCACTGTTTGCCAAATCTTTCCTTCTTCATGGTGGATTTACATCTTTGTAAACCTTAATTGGCCCGTCTTCTCAAAAATATTCTGTAAGTGACAATCCCAGTCATTAACTAATCCACAAACAGTTTAAACCCTTTGATCAGCATTTTATTTCTATACTTTAACCGAAGCTTTCTATACTCACCAGATTGCCTATTTGTGCATCACTGTCTCTGACTGACTTGATGGCCTTGTGCTGGTGTGCAAGCCAAGTGTCTGCAAGGTCTTCTACTGCTTGCCAACGGCGATTCATTCCAAAAGAAAGACTGAGTGCCCAGCACAACGTGAGGCTTGGTGTGGTTTGTGCCTTGGATCTGTGGGACAGTGTTTGCAATGCGAAGGCTGCATATTCAGATAGAAAGGGAGCCCAAAGAGAGGCTAATTAATCATGGAGTCATGGGTCTCTGCAGGCACCCAAAATACATAGTGATGTACGCAGGAATTTGGAAATGAACATGTGCTCAGACAGGTGGTAGGCTGTGAAATCTCACTTGGTATTAGGACCTTCCGATGTGGTTGTATTTGAATAGTCGGATCATGCTTGGAGGTCAACTGCTACTATCCTCTGACCTGGATGTCCTTGATGTGTTATGGTTTTGGCTCCAACAGAAAGTCAAGGAAACTTCTGCTTTAGCAGGACATATGGGGAAGACAGAAGGCAGGTTGTATTCCCTTTCAGTAATTTTCTCTGAATTTCTCTGTTGTAGGTGAGTGTTTTAACCACCTTGGAGCGGCGATTCAACCTTCAGAGTGCGGATGTGGGCGTCATTGCCAGCAGCTTTGAGATTGGCAACTTGGCCCTCATCCTCTTCGTGAGCTACTTTGGAGCCCGAGGACACCGGCCGCGCTTGATAGGATGCGGAGGCATAGTCATGGCCTTGGGTGCCCTCCTTTCCGCGTTGCCTGAATTTCTGACCCACCAGTATGAATATGAATCGGGAGAAATACGCTGGGGGGCTGAAGGGAGGGATGTGTGCGCTGCCAACGGGTCCACCAGTGATGAGGGACCAGACCCGGACCTTATCTGCAGGAATAGGACTGCTACCAACATGATGTACTTGCTGCTCATTGGAGCGCAGGTCCTCCTGGGCATTGGTGCTACCCCTGTCCAGCCCCTGGGAGTTTCCTACATTGATGACCACGTGAGGCGAAAAGATTCCTCCCTGTACATAGGTAAGGTGCTCTCAACTTCATACTGAAGGCTCTTCTTGCGAGTTGGCATCCTGCTCTTGTTTTCTGTTTGATGCCCGTGGAAGGGAAGCCTTTTGAGGCCTCTTCTCCATGTGCTTCTATGCTTGTGAAGGTAACTTGGCATGGGTCTCTACACCAAGCACTTGCAAACAGGAAGGAAACACAGTGATATTTGCTTATATTGTAGCAATGGTAAAGGCTGGCAGCCATGTGATTGTTACTGGATGATTAGGAAGATGCTCACTTCCATTATTTTTCCCAGATTGCTTTAAATTCTGATTTTGGTGGCTTATGGTGGAGTTTTAGCTGAAGAATTTCCAAGTTGCATATGTGATAATCTTTTTTTTGTTGTTTGTTTTTCCCTAGTCCCCTTCCTGTTCCAAAGCATTTGTCTGTGTCTGAGTGATCGCTGCAGTATTAAGGAGACTGAGAGGTGATGTGTCCTGTCACTGCCACCATCACATTTTAGCAAAGTGCCTGTTATGGGGTAGGTGCTGTGACCCAGCATGCTGTGGCAGGACCCCAGATAATGTGATCTCTGTAATGGAATGGGACGTGGAAGCTGGTGAGGTGTGTTTTGAGATACGGTGAGCCTGAAGTAAAACTTGTAATTCTGGTGATCGTGTTGCAAAACTCTTCCAGTTGGCTAGGATTTGAAGTTTGGCTTCAGTTACGCAATGAAACATCTCTGTTATTGGGGTAAAGCCCTCATGGTTTCAGCAGTAGCCCCCTCTCCAGCAGATTTAAAGGGGATGTCGTGGGTGAAGTTGTTCTCTGAAAAAACTTACAGTTTGGCTCATTCTTCTTTCTGCAGGACTTGTCATTAGATAAATGACTCCAATGCAATAAATTAATGAAGTGTGTGCTGCCATTAATGTGATCCTTCTGCACTTGTCAGTAGAGTTTCTAGAAACAAAAACTCTGTGCTTGTCCCATCATCCCTGTCTTCACGTGACTTTCAGCTGAATGGATGATCCCATCACTATTTGGTTTTATGGGGTGTTTTGTATTTTTTTTTCCAACGATGCTTTTATTGTGTTCCCAAGCATAACTGAACACAGCTAGGGGTCTGACCATAGGCAGCAAAGCTAAACAGTCCCGCTGGCTTTCCAAATGGTGTTTTCGGTGCCCTGGGACAGTGCAGAGGCCTCTTGGAAAGACTAACTATATAGCAGGCTGTGGCATTTCTGGATGTATTGCTACTTAAGTGAAGAGATTCTTCTGTGTAATTGAAGTGTGTCTGTGTTTTCCTGTAACATGGCATAAAAACCATAGTATTTCAGCGTTTACCTTTGTCCTTGGGTCATTATTCACTTTCATTTGGTTCTGTAAGTGCTTCTGAGGGATCCACTGGATAAAGCAGAGTGCTATATAAAATACAAGATACTGTACAACCCGAAGGTGAATAATGAAACTAAATTCACTGGAGCAACTTTGCCAACACCATAAATGATGAGCTGGAATTAAGAGTGATTCTAAGATTATCTATTACAAATAAGTGTGTAGAGAAGCAGCAACTTCTTCCAGCCTGTTTCTTGGGCATTTTTTTAAGCAATGCTTCATGTCTGAGAAAAGGATTGAGGAGGGTGCATGAGAGGAGGATTAGGAAGAATGATTATTTTTGTTCCTGAGACACATTCATCTCGTATGCTAAAATAACTTCTTTAAAGTTGGCAGTTCAACTGTAGCTGGGAAAATACTGCCAGAAAATCATTTCTGCTTACTATATGCTGCTTCATTATTTTTCCTTCAGACATAGACTTCTCATCATGTTCTTTTCTACATGTAGAGTTTAAAAAAACCTCTGCAAGTGGATTTTCAGATATAGGATGATTAATTCCTACATCAACCTGCAGTCAATTTGGCTAGTAAAAAATAAAAGCTAACAGGAAAAAATTACTGGAAAAAATCTATTCTGTGAATGAATATAAATGGGGAAGAAGCTGGTGGAAATGTATGTGTCTTCTCATGCTCGTGAATACTTGAGAGGAGGTCAAATTCCTCAGTTTAAAACGTCATTGTAGAGTTACTTGCTCAGATTTGTCTTTGACTGATTATTTTTGTTGATGTCATCAATGCAATTTTCAGTGGCCTTAGCAGAAAGCTGGCTGAGCAGCTTACCCACTTCATTCTTCTGTTTCATGGAGGAAATAACTGCAGCTTGTATACTGTCACTGCGCTATATTTATACCAGTTTGCTTTCTCATAATAGCACGCTCACTCGGTAGGGGCTACAGTGCGTGCGACCGGATAAAATGGTTTTGGGTGAGTTCCCTCAGTTTAAATTAGGAACAAATCTGGCATAGGTCGTTCTCTCAGGATAGAAGCTAATTAATAACAGTGGTGATAGTCTGGCCGAACTTTGTCGTAGCTGGCTGAGCTGAGAAATGATCAGATGGACCAGTCTAAGCTGTCTTGAGTATCGCTGTCGTTGAGCACATATATGCTGTATTTGAGCTATAATGTAGCTGGGGGGGAAGAAGCAGTTTCTCACCTGACAGCTAAGTACTAGTAATTGTTCACCTGCCGCAATCAAAACCCTCTTGTGTCCCAAGGCAGTGAATTAGCTAGAAATAACTCTGTGCACAGAGAGGTTTTCTTCCTTCTTTCTGAGTCGTATGAGAGTTCAGTGGAATAACTTGGCATCTAATACAGTCTTCTTTCAGTGAAATGACAATACAGGAAGACTCCTCTTTTTTAAAACAAAACCAAGAACACCCCTCAACCTCCTTTTTCTTGTTATTAGTACTAATACATGTGTGCAGAAGAATGCGGATGTGATACCATATGGAATTCAGAGTGAAACTTTGGCTTTAACCACTAGCGCAAGTAATAGCATCTGTGGAATATAATATATTTCTGGCCATGAAGTCCATCAAACCAGGCTTGCTGTGGTGTCAGGCACACGGGAGATGGTGGGAAGTGCACCTCTGTTGTGCATCCTCTGAAGGCAGAGGTTACTCAGGCCTGTGCTCTGCCGAGAAGGTGGGGATTCATAGAGTTTTGAAATTAGAGAGACAGGGGTGAGATATTACAGGAAGATAACTCCGTGGCACGGGCTGCCGACATGTAATTTCATGTTTCTTGAGCTAATAGCATATTTTTTGATGCCTGCAATATGTGGCTACCAAACCCAAACTTGGTTGCTGCAGTAACCGGCCCAAGGAAGAAGGGCTGTGGTGTGGTAACCGAGGGCAGATCAAATCAAAAAGACACATGTGAAGCACACACCGAAGGATGGTAAGAAGAGAACACAATCGTGCTGTAGCAGAGTTAGAAAGATGGTGGGACCATGCCTCCTCCTCCTAATGACAGGAAATATGTTTTCTTTCCATTTCAGCATCTGGGCACCTGCTCAGCTCAGAGGTCACGGTGTTGGCAATAACGGCCCAAAAGATTGAAAAAAAAAAAAAGGAATTTTTCTTAGCTGTTTAAAGTTGGGAAAAATGTTCACTTTCGATGCTGGTTTGCTTGCTCCTCTCTGTTTGGGTCTGCTTTTGTATTTAAGATCAGAAGTCCCATCTAGAGGTTTCCAAACAAGCAGGTTAAATTTACCTGTGTATTTACTGGCATTTGGCATAAGTAACCCCTCTGAGTGGATGAATTCCTCACTCCTGCAGACAGTGCAGAGCTCGTTATTGCTGCAGCTTCATTAATGTCAAAGGATTCCCTTGATTTGTGGCATCGTTTAAAGGAGGAAGAGTATGTTGAAGACTACTTACTACACAGTTCCTTTCTCTACTTGCTAATGACTCACTTGACATTTCCCTCTTTAGTTCATTTTCTGCTAGATCTTGCTGAGTTCTGCTGAAATCAATGAAGACTTTGTCATTAGGAGGGGGATCAGAGGCGTTTACAGGGGTAAAAAACTTGATCTGACAGGGATTGCATGGATTTGCTGCTTCTCAGATGAGCAAGAGTTTGCAAGTGTTTTCTGGTCACTACCCACATTGCTCTCAGCAGTGATGTGCGTGTTCAGTTAGAGCAGTGATGTGGTAGATTAATGTTATTAGGAGTTTGCATACGTGCCTTCTGGGCTTGCTGCAGCATTTAACATCTGCTGATAAAAGTTGTTGCATATTGTATAGGACATGGTTACCTGTAGAGCAGGAGGAATAGCCTCTGGAAGCCAGTATGTGATCTGGGACAATTAAGGGCTGCATTATATCGAGGAAGTTGCTGTTATTGTCTCCTGTTGATAGGGGAAGTTTATATTGATGTCGGAGGGAGCACTGCCAGATCGTGTGGCTCATTCAGAAGAATTGCTGTGCCGATCTTTAATGTATCGGAGATTCTCTTTAAGTTTGCTGAAGCTATCTCAGTGTTCAACTTCATGGACACATATCCCCCACAATCTGGGCCTTTCAGACTTGCAAAAACTGCTTGACCCAGAAGGGGCAAGTCTTATGTCAAGGAGCAAGTGATGAGGAGTGATGAGTGGTGCAAGAGTGTGCCTGAGCATAGTATGCTCAGGGACCTAGAGCTCTTCTTGACCTGCTTTGTGGCAGGGTGGAGGAATGGAAGAATAGAAAACTCATTGCTGCTGGCTGTGTCTGTTTAGCTGCTTTCTTCTGCCTCATGTCCCAGGCTTTTGCTGGGACTTGTCTGTGCACATTTTGGTTTATCGTATGGTTGGTCCAGCTTTACCCTTGGTGTAGGAGGAGAGCTCAATGGTGTTTTCTGTCAGCATCTGCCCAGGTGGTACTAACCCAGCCAGGGGTTGGGACCCTGTGTTGTTACTGCTGACCTTGACCTTTGCAGCAGTGTTGAGTTATTTTGCATCGAATGCATGGAAGCACTTTTTATTTTGTGATGACAGTCACAGAGAAATGCTCACTCTTGCTTCTGGTACTTTCTTGCTTGCTTTAAGCACCAGCTGAAGATTTGCTGCAGTGAAAGACAAACGTGCCCTAGTTGGAATCTTGCTATCTCCAGGGATAAATTTGTCCATTTGAAAAATCACTTATGGTAGCTTACATCAGTCAAAATGACAGCAGCCATTGTGTTTTGGAGAAGCAGAGGCATTTTTTCGACTGACAAGAATTAAATCTGAGAGTTAGTATCTGTAGTGGCAAGTTAATAGCAAGTTATCAGCATAAGATGCTGAAATTATCAGTTTGAGTCAACGTTTTGTATGTGGTGATACAAAGAAGTAGTACTTGGATTTCTCTCAGGAAGATTGTGTTGGCAAGCTAAGCAGTTCTGTGAAAGTTGAAGCCATCTAACCACTGTGTATCTTGTATTGATGTACCCTAATATGTGTAATAAATACTAAAAAAAAATTAAAATAAAAAGGAAATAGGTTTCTGGTTTTTATAAACAAAATTGAACATGTGCTCAGTGCCATTAAAGAAAAAGCCCTAGAAATCAGAGAGTTGAAAACCTCAACCCTCTGCAGGATGTACCCCCATTGCCTAACCAGTGCTTTTGTATGTAACGTATTTTATATCAAGAACTGCAGAATGGGCAGTTGGTGACAGCACCATAATAGCAAATGTCTCTCTTTTTTTTTTTTAACCTTTCAGAATTCTGTTTCCTGGGGAATGCAGCACATAATTCTGAGAAATGTGACCATTTCGAAGCTGAAAGAGCAAATTTTGCAGGTGTTTGGCTGTCTGGCTGGAAACCTGTTCCCTTCTTTACATAGCTTGTTAGTTTTGTCCCTAACTGCTGAAAGGTCTCTTGCACGGAGGATGAATTCATTTTGCTCAGTCTTACCCTTTCCAAATTTCTCAACTTTCTTGAAGTTTTGTTTGAACCTACATTTCTAAACCTCAGCAAGTGGAATAATTGTTTGTTAATAGCACGCAGCTCATACTGCCCGCCTCTTGAAGCCCTCGATCAATGCATATTGATTGGAAGATCTTTAGGACCCGCTTGAGAAGTCTGTACAGCTCTAGCCATCCTGGCTGCTAATCCCTTTGACTCCTCACAGCCTTTCCCACTTGGCTGTACTCCTTCCTTGTATTCTCATTTGTGGTCTGCAGACAGCATGGGTACTTTATTCACATTAGCCCTTCTTGCTGCTCTGAGCTCACCCACTGCCAGCCTTGTGCTTTCCTTAACCCTTTTCCTTTCAAAGCCTGCTTCTACCAGATCTTTTATAATGTATCCTCAGTGACTCTCCTATCTGCTGTATTTCCTCTTTGTGCCTGCTCAGTACCCACCACCCGCTTGGTGAGTTTGTCCCCCTCCATGTGGGTACATGCACTTGTGAAGCGTGAGCGCTTGTTCCAAGAGAATTGCTTTTCCCCTTGCTGGTATGTGCAGTTTTATAGGTATGGAATATTTTTAGCCTAAAGACTTGACGGAATTTTGTAATGGTTTTGTTCAGTAAATGCATCCTCCTACGGGTGATTTGGAGAGCCGAGCCTTTCTGCCACAGTCTCCAAGGGCTTGAGAAAGACACGGTATTAACACTAAACTGAGTGCTGTGAGGCACTGTTCATTACTGAAAGGTGTCTTTGCATCAGATTCACTGGGTTGTCTTCCCCATGGACTAACTGTGATCAGATTAAATCGCATGGCTTCATGCGGATATACCGGTATTAACTATGTTGGCCTTAACCCACTGATCCATTGATAACCTGCAGCCTTTTATAATTATTCCCCTTTGGGGAGAGACCTGTGTTTTCATTTGCTTCGTGTCAGCGGGGCTGCCTTGGTTACACGTGTCCCCTTTTGCAGCGCTAGTGGTAACATCCTGGAAAATTAAGTGGAAACATAACTAAGGGTGTAGGGCGTATTAGAGCAGTAACAATAATCAATTAATGGGAATAACCTTCCCCACTGCAGGCAGGAAGATTTAGCTGTGAAAGGCGGTAGCTGACTGGATGTATTTATTCAATTAAATGTATATATGCACAGAGTCGTAACTGCTATGGGCTCCATTATTTTACAGCAATTGCTCTAGTTACCTTAACCTTCTGCTAATAGGTTTTTTTTTGTTATGAGCTGAGTAAATAAAGCTTGGGTCCAACACAAACGGCTTTGTGTGAGAGCATACTGAGGGTGGAAGCCGTTTCCATGTTACTCTGTGTACTCTGCTGCTGATTTTTGGCTTAATTGGGATTTGCTGATTCTGGTGTCTTGTAAAAATCGCTTCATTTTTTCAGCATATTGGTTTCTTTCTGTAGTGCATTTAAAACAGTCATCAGCTGGGAGAGCCTAGTGAGGCACATCATTCTTGGGGCAGCCTCATTAAAGCAGTGCCCTTGTCACTTAAATGGCAGATATACAGAGGATAGTATTTATTAGTCCTAAGGTTCATTAAAGTAATTAAATAGGATAGAAGGTACTGAGACGCCCATGTCAAGTGCTGAAAGCTGCATTGTACCCCCTTGATGGTGCAAGCAGGAGCGAGCTGCCTTGTGCTGTCAGTCTTGGCGCTTCTCCTGGGAATCCAACCGAGACTCCCAAACTCATTGCACAAAAAGACCTTCCAGATGTTTTGGTCCCAGTTTTCAGGCTGTGTTTGACATGTAACTTCTTAATGGTGGGACAAAGTGCAGGATTTGCCCCTTTGCCAGCATAAGTCAGGGCACTGGCCTCAAAGCAGTAGTGAAAGTCTTGTTGCCTGATACTGAGGCTTGTGTTGCCCTCTTCTACCGAAACAAAGAATTTGGTAGAAAATATATTTTAGGACTTGTCAGAAATTATTATTTCACTCCTCCTTGGCCAAGTGAGCAAGCGGCAGCATTCATGAATTTTGCTCTACCATTGTAACCTTGCAACAAAAAAGGGGCAATGACCTGAAGTTGGTTTGTTGTGGGGGTTTTTTCCCCTTTGGAGAGGTTGCTTTGGGTTTGAGCTGGGTGCTGTGCCTGCTGGCTCTCCTACCCTTTGAGTGCCAGGTAGGTGCTGTGTGAGTAACCTCCTGAAAGTGTTTGTGTTTTCAAAGTCCCACACAGTGCCATGGCACAAACATACGGGTCTGTTGACACACGGGCCCGGCAGCGCTCCGCTGCCAAAGCTGCTGGGAAATTGCATTTTTATCGTGACTACGTTGGTGGCTCGGTGCAGGTCACTCCCCAGAGCAGCAGCAGAGAGGGCAGAGCTCCTCTGGGGCTATGGCGAACAGAGCAGGAGGAGATTTTTCCAGAGACTGAGAGACATCAAGGAGTGATGGAGGATCAGGCCCTGGATGAGAATTTCCTCAAGGCTGTGTGTGACTGCCATGAGATGACCCACAGGTGCCTGACCAATGTGACAGGTGCAAGTGTATGAACCCAAGTAGTTAAAAGTTAATGGTGTCAGCACTGGAGGAAGAGCTGTGACATGAATCAAAGGTGTGAGATGGCCCAGTAGTACTGGTTTTGTGAGGCTGCTGTGGAGACACTGGTGCAGTGTTAGTAACTCCAGAGTCTGATTACCTCGAGGGACCAGCCAGGAGGAAAAAGTGCGGCCACAAATGGTGGGTACCTTGCAAAGCTAACGTAAAATTACTTGTTGTGTTTCTTGGTCACCTTATAAGTCATTGGAAGAGCCAATGGATTGGGAGCCCTTCGTGGGCTCGACGGAAGGCAGTTACATGCAGAGGCTCGGTGACACCTCTGATCTGGCAGCCTTGTCACCCAGGGCCTGCTGCTGGGATTTAACTGGTCAAAGATCTGCTTATTTATTTTGGAGCCATGTCCACAGCACTGGCGGGAAGGTCTGATGCTGTGCCAGTGCCAAGGTGTTTCCCCCTGACTAACCTGCCACCCCACAGCTGTCAGACTGCCACAGGGAAAACACCCAGTAAAGGACCTGTACTGAGCTTCAGATGAAATTGGCCACGAGCTGCATCTCAGAGCTCTGTCTGAAAAAGGTACCCAGCAAAAATGATCGTCTTTCACATGTTGGTTCACCTTCGGGGTAAACTTGAGGCTTTTTAACCTTTTTTTTTTTTTCTTCCTTGTGGGCAGTGCAGAGGCAACCTGCAGGGCTCTAGGAAGGGAAGAGGTTTTTGTCCCATGGGTAGCCCCCCCCCAGCCACTGCCAGGAACTTTCCCCTCGCCTTCAGAGAAACCCTTCTGGCTTTGCCTTCTTGAAATTTGGGGGTTGATCTCTAAATTGCTCCTTTGAACTTTGCTCTTCTTAAAGCATGTGGAAATTTTTGGGGGGTGTGGGTTTGGGGGTTTTTTTAGGGGGGGAGGTTCAGATTCCTTTTTGCCAAGGTACAGACGCTTCACTAACTGGGCTACTAATGAGGTATTTGGCTTTTCCTTAGAGGGAAGCCTGCTCTCACTTAAGTGCCCTTTTGATTTCATTAATAGGGATTTTAACTGGAGGTGGCTACCCAAATTTGGCCTTTTATTAACCAATTAACACATGAAGATTTAAATAGTTTCTCGGATGGACGTTAATAATGGGTCATGTTGCTCTTTGACTTAATACCTCAGATTATTTCACTGGAACTGAACAAAACTGCCTCTATCACAAGGTGCAGGACCTGGCCAAAGGCAGCAGATCAAAACAATAATGGAAATTCAAGAGTTCAAACAGGTAGAAGAGCAAGATGCCTCTTGTATCAATTCTTTCTTCTGTCTCCTTCTGCTTACCTCGGTATTTCCTTGTGGTTTTCTGTACATTCCTATCCTCAGTGTTGAACAAACCATTCCCACTGTAACTGTTTGTACAAGACAGTGATACTGCTTCTTAGAGTTGGAAAGAAATAATATTATGGGAGGAAAAAAAAAGACAACTGGGACAACTTTGCTGTATTAGTCATCACTGCAGAGACCAATTACCCTTGTGATGAAAGACCACCTGTATCTTGTTAGCCATCAGCTAACATGGTATGGATGTCCTAATTCAATCAGACTGATCATCAAAAGAACACTACTTGTTAGAGAAAGCTTTGCCTCTGCAGAATTATCAGCTGTGTGCTGGGGGGACTAGAAAGGGTGGTAGCGTGCAAGAAATGAGCTACAAAGTACTGCCAAGGTGTCTTGAGCACTGATTAACGCTTTACTGTCTTAGCTGTGGGTTGCCTCACAGCTTTCTGTTAATTTCGGGCGCTCCTTGGTTTGGTTGTGCAGGGGGCGTGTTCAATATTTCCCCTCCACATTTTACATTAAAACTCACATTACTGCAATGCAAGTGTAAAGATGATTTACTGCACTTGTTCTATGTTAGTGCGTATCTTCATTTATGCCCTCTGTCAAACACGCTGTTGTACTACTGGTGGTAGACGAGCGCTCTGCGTTGTAGACTGCAGGAAGCAGCATTGCAGGAAACTAAACTATTTGCAGTAGTTCTGCGTAAGCCGTGAAGTGTTTCCCAGAGGTGCCAAAGGTTCAGAAGTTTGTAGGTAGAGGTAACACCTTCTATTTGATCAGCTGAGGCAGCTGGAAAACACACATGTTCATGCTTGGTGGATCTTGTTCTGACCAGTGTGACTACTCATACTGAAGGATTTACTTTCTGTGTCGCAGCTGTCACTTGATCTGGTAAAATACACTTCTTGTCTCTCCAAATCCCTTCCTGTGTTGGTGAGAATTATGTAACAAATAAAAACCTGTCCCTTCTGTAAGTGGATACCACACCTCTTTAGGTGCTTAGCATCCTGGAGGTACTTGTTCATGAGTAGTAGCAAAACTCAAGTTAAGCATGGGTTAAACAACTACTCCAGCAGTGTCTCCAGAGTTATAAAACAAGTTATCAGGAGGATGAGAATAGACCCCAGGAATTCTGACTCCAGTGCCCTGAAATTGCTCAGAGACTTAAAACATTTCACTACGTTCCTGCAAAAAAATGTATCTTCCATAGGTGCAAACATTCCTTCCTTTTCGGTGTTGGATGGGTTGATGGTCCAGGCTTCTTGTCTGCTAGTACTAGCCTGCTCCACCTCTGCAAATTGTGTTTAATTTGTCTCCAATGGATGGATAATTAAACTGAGACTAACGATGTCTTTGTATAGTGGTCAGTGAGGTGCAGAAATGAGGCTGAGGACAGTCATGCCACGCTAACTCGCTTTAAGGAGCTACCAGCACAGCGGAGATGTGCCCTGGGCTTCTCCAGTCACTTTGGAAGCTCGCTTATGCTTGTGGCCCATGCACCAGAAATGGCAGTGAATTCCACAGCTCCCTGTGGCTTTTCTCATCTCCGAGTTGGATTGTGCAGTTTTCTTCCCAAGTCTGTTACTTTCTTGCCTGGACGCTTAGAATTTTGGCTTTAGGTCTGTGAAGGCAGTGAAATTGGGCATTGAACTGTTCTTCTGGAGTGAAGAGAGCTTAGAAGTGGCATATGGCTGTCAAAAAACCCAAGCTGTTGCTGCCAGAAATGGCAGTTGTGCCATCAAGCTGATCTTGCCACATCCCACCACTGATAGGAGTGCTCCAGTAATTCCCTGAACTGTTGAGAAAGTGCACTGGGGTGGGGGGGCAGGTGAGGCAGACGTTGGTGAAGCTGGCAAAGATTAGGGCAGACCATCCCATTGGGTGAAATGTGGAGTCTTAAATGGGTTTTGCTGATGCATAAAAGGCACGTTGAAGTGAAAATTTCAAATAAACAAGAGAAGTGAAAATGAAGCTGTGCTGCTCTCCAGTGTTACTGTATAAAATGCTCCCATGTGTAGCTCCTTGAGTTCATCTCACGTTCTGCATCCCCCAAAACCGTAGTAGTGTGGAGACTAGAGCAGCTGGAGCGAAGCTTTCTGAATAAATTAGTCTCGCTGTCCTGTGGTATTCCAAGTCTGAGTAAACAGATGAGACTCGCTCTGTGCCTCAAAATCAGCAAGCCTGGGCTTTATTAGCCCTGGAGGGGCAGTAAATTCTAGAGCTGAGCTGCAGGAGCAGAGCGAGGAGGAGGCAGGCAAGGAAGTGTAGCGCTGAGTAAGGGTATGCTTGAGAAAGTCCTTGCTGCTGTCTGCAGCCCGGGAAGGCAATTTGAAATTGAATCTACGATGCACTGGGGGGCCATTGGAGGTGACTGGGATGGAGTAAGGATTTGGTAAACCTGCCCGAGCAGAGGCTGCATTCAGCAAAGGCAAGAGTAAGATGTAATCAAAAGTGAGGTGGATGTAGAGGTGAGCAGCAGCATATTAAGGCTGGGGGAGGCAGGTATTGAAGCAACTGGAATTAAGATGGGAGCTAAGCCCATACAGGAGACACATAGTATGGACAATCTCCATTAAGTCTACAGAAGCCTGGATCTTGCATCAAAAGGCTCTTTAATTTCCTTTAAAATCCAGACTCTTTATTTTAATCCATAACCATGGGAATTAGGTGTCGAAATAGAAGCTGGGCTAAATGTTGCCACGGTTCACAGCTGGGTGATTCTCAAGGGCATTGATGCCTGGGTCCTCTTAGAGCACAGATACGCGTGGTCTCCATTTCCTTGCAAAGCAAGCTTGTTTTGTGAATAAACAGTGTGCTTTGACAGTGGGTGTGGGTGGTGTCAGGAGGGGAAGTGAATGTGCCAGGAGCCTTGTTCCCAAAGAGTGTTTACTGAAGATACTAATTACAGCCTCTAATCTTTCGTTATTTCTCTTCTGCCCATAGCACGCGGAGCAGAGGTGCTGATAACACTCTAATTGAGTAAAAATCTCGTAAAAAAAAAGGGCATTCTTGAATTTCAGGAGTACCGCTGACCGCTCTTTTACTTTTTGGCTGGCATGTTTTGGAGGGATATTTGAGACTGGAGGTGGCAAAGGAAGGAAATGTTTTTTTTCTTTGGGTTTTCTTTTTTTTTTAATGCCCCATATGGCCGTTTTATTAACTGGAAGACCTCCAACTGTGAACTGGATGATGTTACACAGCTACAGAGCAAAACTCATTTCAGCCGTGTGGCTGAGAGTACTTGTGCCTCCGAGCGTGAGCCCTACTTCCCACATGTAGGAGTAGGGTGGAAAATAAAAGCTGCATTTGCCCTGTTTTGCTGACCCAAGGAAAAGATTGTTGCTTTTCATGCTGGGGATGTTGAGCTTTTCAGACAAAATGCAAATCCTGAACAAATTAGCTGTCAGGAGCTCATCAAAAAATACCTCTGAGTGGAGGTTCTGGGAATGACAGGTGCAGCAAACCCAGAAATTTGGAGTTTTTAACACTTTGCAGTGAGTTTATCCACCACCAAGTTGGTAGTAGGATGGCTGTGCTTTCACATGCTTCCCTTCTTCTGTGAGCGAGGATTTTCTGCCGTAATATGACGAACATGTTGCAAACCAGACTTGTGTAGCAGTGATCTGCACTGTGTTACCCAGGCAGTTCCCAAGCATTGACTTTGATTCCTGCCCTAGGAGTGTTTCTCCACGTTGTCTTACTGCGTTTCTGTCCCATCTCCCACGATGAGGTAAAGAAATGACTTGTGTGTAGCCTCTCAGTTGGCAAACGAAACTGAGAATTTAGAAATAGCTTTTAATCGTGTTTCTACCGTCTTCTACGAGTGTGTATGGTTAAGGTTTCCTGTCCAGGATTTCTGTCCAGGAAACTTGGAAACAAAGTACTTCTCAGATCTGCCTTTTCACTTGTTATTTTCTGTTGTGCAAAGCAGGAAAAAGACCTAAGCTTTTGGTATGTGAATATCATGGTTCTTCCAAAATATCCTGGATACTTTCTTTCTCTGTGAGGGATGTGCGTGAGAGACATGGGGCTTGTTTAAATGCATCCCTTTGGATTTAAGGTCTTGCTTCATTGTCAGCTGTGAGTGTAGAAGTGGGATTTGATGTTTAGAAGTGGACCACCTTTCCCGTTTCATGTCCCAGAAGCTGTGCATTTGCTTGTGTTCCTCATAGCCTTCAGTGCTGGATCCAGCTGCTGCACGATGGAGTCCACACTAACCCTGCCACGAGTTTTGGCAGATGATTCATTGTTTTTTCTGCCAGCTTCTCTGGAGCTGTGCTAGGTAGCGCGGAACTGCTCTCTGCTTGCCAGAGGCAATGTTTAGGACCAGTCAGCCTGGTAGAAGTTGCTCGATGGATACTCGGAGCTCCCCATGCCTGCTCGCAGTGGCTTGGGGCTGTTGCCCCTGGATGAGAGACAGCCTGCCAGAGACAGCACGACTAAGTAAGCTGGGCTCCGGTTACAGCAGGTGGATAGTGTGTCAGCAGGGTCCTCACAGCAGCGGTGAGATTCTGTGACCAGCTGGGCCAGAAGCCGAGATAACCTTTCTGCGCTGAAACAGCAGGAGCGAAGTCACGGCTGCATCTGCTGTGTCACCCCACCACCACCCGCCCGGCCTCTGGGGACCACGAGTGCCTGGCAGGCATCTCTGGGGTGAAGCTGGCTTTTACTGCTGCTGCAAGGGGGGCAGGTGGCACAAAGCAGCTGTGCACCTAGTTCTGCAGGGTCCAAACCTTTTCCCTGTAACCTCTGGCCTTAGGCAGGAAGGGAGTGGAAGAGGAGCAGAAGGTCTGGTATTGACCATGGAGGCTTGTTGCCTTCAACAAGGGTTAAGGAATTCTCGATTGCAACCTGCCTGCATAGCACAAAGTGGTTTCAATTGCCTGAAGGGTCTTTTGCTTTCCTACTGGTCACTGACATGAGATTTGGTAAAGACCATGGGTTGTGACTCCATTGACACCCTAGGCTGTGTTGCTGCATGTCAACCAGTGTCCTTTTTCAGCCAGTTGTGGTCATAGGTCTTGTGTTACGGCTGAAGAAAAGGGAGATTTGAAGGTGACACTTAAATTGTTGTGATTCAATAGACTCCTCTGTGCAGCAGGAGGATGAGCCACCCCTGTACAGAATTTCCCCTCTCCTGGAGAGACAGCCCAAATCTTGCCTCAAGCTTCTTCATGGAGGGTCAGGGTGGCTGAGTCTTCCTCCCCTCTGAAAGAGGTTGTCCTCTATCAGGCTGATAGGAAACGGCCTAGTGTTACGGTTTTAGCATCAATTTCTGTTTGCTTCTGCCCTTCTTTAAAGAGGCTTTTGGGGTTTAATTAACGTTACTACCTAACTTTGAGTCCCTGGTGTCCTTGGGTTTGCAGTAGTCAAGGGACAGACTGGCTGCTCTGCAGGAGTTGAGCTGAGGGACTCGGGGCTCATCTCTGGAGATCCTGCTCTCCAGGAACTGCTCTTGGTTCTAAGGATGCCATCGTCTATCCAAGTCTCTGGCTTTGGTGTTGAAGGGTAGGTGGTTAGAGTATCCCCCTTACACACACACTTCAAACCCAGATTGTGCAGGATTACCACTGGACAACTGCCAAATCCCAGGCAGTAGAGACTGTTTAATCACACTCCTCTGTCTCTACTGGATTAACGTAATTAATGTAAGCCCTTTTGGATGAGCGACCTGTTATTTGTCTGGCACAACTCTTCATTTGTGCAGCGCTGTGCGTACATCCATGATGCTCTAAAAACAATGATAAAGGTCTAATCCCACTTGCATACAACTGGTGACCAAGTAAATCTCCATTTATAGACAACTGGTTTACTGCTCCTTTCAGGGGAACTTGTAGACTATTAAAAAAGATAAATTAAAACCCCCCTCACAATGCCCAAGGTTAAATCAGAACAATCATTTCCCAAGTTACTTCGAGGGAAATTTAAATTTATTTTTAATGTCATCTCTCTAGGGAGGAAGAAAAAAGTTATTAATAAACTGAAGGTTCATCAGTGTCTTATTGTCCTGGCCCAGTTCATGAGTGATGTAGAGCTTAACATTTAATGGAGAAACTGGCAATTGTGTCCGTGCAAACCCAGCCTGAGCACATGGGGCAGGAGCTGTGCTTTTATCTTCTGCCCCTTGTGACATCTGGAATTGTGTCAGGGAGGGAAAAAGTGTTTCCCGGACCCGTAACATCCCACAGGCTCAAAATCCGAGTCCCTCCCTACTGTTTCTCTGCATTTCTTATGCAGCGGGGATATGATCTAGCCCTTAAAGAGGATACACTGACTCCCTTTTCTTTCCACTGTTTCAGACTTTTTAGCAGCAAATTGGAAAGAGTTTATCTGAGAAAGGAAAAAAAAAAACAAAACAAAACCACAAACAGTAAAACCACCTTTGCAAAATATGAATGTAACAATTTGAATGCTTACGTTGAATATTAATATCTGAGTAGAGGAATGCCTTTGATAGGCTTTTTGTGTAGCAGAAATACTGACGGTACTGTTTTTGTCTGAAAGCCACCTTCTTTAATTTTTGTAACTCTAACCTTTTCTATTTAACAAAATCACAGATATAATAATTTCATAAGGAGTAAAATCAACTTTCATCAGTTCTGGTGGATTGTTTTCTACATCTTGGCTGTACCCGCCTGTACAGAAGGCAGAGGCTTTCTGGAGCATTCTCTCAAAAAACAAATGCTCGTGTCCAAGCTCAAAAATTAGCATGAAAGTGACATTTAATATTTGGCCAGCAGCTAAAAAGCCCGTTATTTTCAGTGAAGTTAAAAGGACCCTCATTTGGGCAGCTCTGGCCTCCAGGGTCGCAGCTTGCCCAGGTCTTTAGAGCAAAGCGGCTGTGGGCAGCGGCCTCGCCGGCCGTGGGAACTGGCAGCGCTCGAGCTCCCGGGAGCTCTGCGGTGGGCAGCATGTCCCGGGTTGCCCTTCTCCTGTCCTGCTTCCTCCACGTGCCCTTCAGAGAAGCAAGAACTCCTTCCCATGGTGTACGTAAGGTGAAAGGACTTGCTGAAAACATGAGCGGATCGTTTCCCAGGCAATCCGTGGTTGTGTGTTGCCTCTGATTTGTATTTGGTGCTGGTAAAATGTACCCATCGCTCAGCCTGTGCTCACAAGCCTTATTATGGTGAATGTAGAGGCATTTTCCTGTCTTTTTTTCTCCTGGGAGCCACATGGTATTAGGACTTTTGGATGCTGTGCAAGTTTCAGATGCCTTGTGAAGAGTCCACAGAGTGGGGTTTGAGCATCAGTATACCTGGACCAAAAACCCTGGATGTGATAGGATGAGGTGTCTGGGTTTCAGCTGCAAGAAGCCCAGTATTTAAGGTTCCTGTGGAGCATCGTTTGCAACAGAGAAAATATCTTGGCATGTCACGTTTTACACAGCAGAAGTACTTCTGACTTTCCAGCCCTTGGTATCTGTAACTCGCTTGAAAGAATTGCTGATGTCTGTCTAAATGCCAATATCTTCTCAGCCATATGAACCTTAATATAATGGCTTAAGCTTTTGTCTTTGAGCTGTGCAGCACAGCTAACAGCAAGCTGTGTTTCTAGCACTGAGAGAGATCCTGACTTTTAACCCACTGGCTTTTTATTTATTTTCCTTCTGTGCTTGTTGTTGAATTGCAAAGTCAACTTAATTCCAGGGCTTCTGAATGGCATATGATTTCTACACGATGATGGCAAATCTACTTTGGATTGTTTATACCATCTGATACTGGTGACCTGACTGGGGTAGGTCAGGACAGCAGAAAGCAGGGCACTGGTGTTATCTTTCTGCTACCGTTTTTTTACCCGTAGTAAAATGGCAGGTCACAACCTTGCTTTAGCCCCTGCCTTCCTCGTAATTTTTACACTCTCTTGACTCAATGTTCTTTGCAGCTTTCTGCTGCGACGCTCTCTTTGTTTCCACCCCAGGTGGGTTTGTGTTTGGTCTCAGAGCCCATCAGTGGTTTTATCTTTTCCTTCCTGGACAGCTGCTTCTGTCCCTAAGGGTCTGGCTCCATTTCTCTTCTGGCTGTGGGTGACTAACAGGGGACATCTCGTCCGACCGGACTCCCATCAGACACACAAGTGTCACCGTGCCCCGTTCGGTCAAAAAGATCCAGGCTCAAAAGATCAGTTGTTTAAAGGATTAAAGCTGGTATGGGTTGTTTTGGCAGAACCAGGTTAGGGAGGGTTGTACTGGGTGGTGACCTCTGATAGGGAAATGTGAGGAGGAGCTGGGAACCAGAACCCCTTGGCAGTGCTCAGCTGCAGTGAGAACGGTGCCCATTAGCCTTGAGGTCTGTCGCAGCAGCATCAACACATCCTCTGTGCTACCCCGCTTCGTGGGGGGCTGTACCTAGGGAGATCTGGGCTCCTGACCTCTGAGCTCCTCTCCTGTTAGGGCCAAGCTTCAGATAAAGTGGAGGTACAACCTCAGCCTAGGTCATAACTTTGGCCACTGCTCTGAGGGAGTTGATCCTGGGACCGACTGTATGGCCTGGATCTGTCACAGTGAGCATCAGTCCTATCTTTTTTATCTTTCAGAGGTTTCGGAAACTTTCTGCCTGAGGGCTCACACAGGCCTCTGAATACTCTAGCCGTTGTAGTGAGAACTGTATGGGGGTGTATGATGGTCAGCTTTTTTTTGTGTGGTTTTTTTTTCTTCCCATCACCTCCTGCATATCTTGAGCAGTGATGGAGCTGCTGAGTTGCAGCCCTTGGCACTGGGAATATGATGGAAGGGGTGACTTTTCCCAGTGAGACGAGAGGGAACTGATACCATTCACTGTAATTTATTCTCTTTTCCCCCATTTTTTCTCACCTTTAAGGCAGAGTTTGAATCTTGCATTTTTTTCCTAATGACTGAAGTACCTTTTGACCTAGTAATTCACCTTATTAAGCTCTAAGTATTTCAAAGACTTTCTGGAAGTCTTATGCGTACATGCTCCTGTGTTGTGATTGTCACTTGTGGAAGGACCCTGGCTGTGATTTCTAAGTATTCAAGAGCAGGAGTTTGGGATTTGATGCTAACCGGTATGGATCAGCTCACCCCAGAGCCTTTTGCATTCCCTGGAGGAGAGAGCAGAATGGTCTGTGGGGTTTGTTCCTGGTGCCTGAGGTGTAATTCCCCTAGAGGCATGCAAGGAATTGCTGCTGCCGTTCCCTCTCATCCCACCTGCTTCGGTCAGTGTTCAGAAATAAGATCGCAGGAAATGGAATTTCATCATGGTGCATCTATTAATGTTACACGCTGCAGGAAAGCTCTTTAAGGAGGCCTCTGACCTTCATCCATGTGGAATAAGTGCTGAATAATGGAGAGCTTTCATGGTGCCACAAAATGGAAGTGTTTATTTTTTTCTAAATCAACTGGAGATGTTTCAGACACGGAGGAAGAAAAAGTACCAAACTGCGGTAGGAAACAGTGGGCAGAGTGTGCGTGGAAACAGAGCAGCAGCTTCTGCTGTCTGTCAGGTGCTGCTGTTGGAAGAGGCCCCTTGTGAGTGTGTGAAACTGCACCTACCCCTCTCACCTGCTGTTACCGGTGGTGCCTGGAGACCTTTGTAAGTGAGCGTGGTCCCTTCCCAGTGTGCTCAGCCTGTTCTCCTCTCCGGGCCATTGACCTGCTTGGTTTCTGCATTGCCAGCCCCCACCTCAGCTTTCTGTCTCTCTCTTTCCTTGAACTGATTCACATTACATGCTTCTCTGACAGCCTCTGGCAACATGTGATGTGCTTCAGCCACTCATTTACAGAAAGAAATGCATCTTGAACAGCCTGTCTGGTCTCCTCACCTTTTCTTGTTTTGAGGAAACATCATGTCGTGAGAGCAAAGTTCTTGTTCCCCAATGGTCTCTTTCCTCACTCTTTACCCCCCATTTACAGTGCAGAACTCACTTTTAATGAGACTGTTTGTAAGTCATCTACTCAAGAAAAGGACCCTTCTTACTTGTCCTGTCTGTTTTGCAGGGGCTTTGCGTGAGCTCTGTCACCCTGGTGATGAATGGATGCTGAGGGTCTCAGTTGCTCGGGAATAGTTTGCCAGGTTCACTTCTGGACTGACACGTTACCAGCTCAGTAATTGGAAGGATGCAGCTGTGCCTCTGTATCACCTAGGGAGGTGTGAGCCAACAGGAACTTGTCACCTGAGATATTAGGTGGAACTGGTAACTTTCAAGTGACTACAGAGAGTAACCAAAAAGCCACTGAGAAAGGATGGAGATTAAAACTCCCACCCATCCCTTTTGCAGCCATGCTGTTGACTGCGAGAGAAGTTTGATTTTGGGATCCTTGGATTCAAGCTTCGTGGAAGCAGTTAGTCCTAGCCCTCTTCTTTATATATTGCAGTTGATTTTTCTTTTTCAGCTGTATTTTGGATGGTGGAGCTTGCCTTTAATCTGGGGAAAAAGTATAAAAGTCAGCAAACAAAATACAGTTGTGTTGCTTCTGCATGGCTTTTTGTAGTATTTGCATGCTTCTGGCAGCGCAACAAGAGAACAAACAGTTTCGTTACTGCATGGTTATGTTGAAAGAGGTCTAAGAGAATATAACAGGCTTCATTGAAAAGAGTTGAGTGAAGGTACAAAAGCAGGTTCTCATCACATGAGAAGAGAAGGAGCCGATGTTTGGGCCTTGGACAACAGAAGCTATGGAAATTTTTGGCTTCCTGACAAAGGAGCAACAGCTACTATGTCTTGCAGCACTTGCTGAATAAGTAGTTAAAGTATGCATGTTTCCGAAGGCCACTTGTCAGTGTGCTGTCTTGCCTGGCACAGAGCGAGCTGCTCGCGGAGGGCTGCGAGCACGTAGACCCCGGAGGACCGGTACGTGTGGAGGGCAGCAGGGATGTCAGAGGTTAGGAGACGAGTTCAGTATCCCGGGTCTGGCCTGGATGGACAGGCATGTTTTGCACCACTAAGAAGGTAAATACGAGCTGTTCCTTTGACTCTGCTTGTTTGCAGCAGCTGAAAAGCTGATTTTGGCTCGCTTCCCACACGTCAGTGAACCTCTTTTTGCATCTGTTTCCACAATGTGCGAAAAGGAAAGGCAATAAATATTTATTCCTCTGTAGCTTGTGTGTTTGTTTTATTCCTCTTGCTGTTCTTTCATGGGTCTTGTGGCAGCTTATGCGGTTTTGGTGTGTCCTCAGCATAGGGAAAACTTAAGGAGGAGGTTTTGAAAGGGCCCACTGCCACCCCAAGAAATGTTGTTCAACAAATCTTCCTAATGCTTGTCTCCTGGAAGCCTTGCCTCTGCCTTTCCGCTTTGCTTGTAATTACAGTGGGCAAAAGCAAGCTCTCCTCTAGCACATCAGATGCTAATCTGCCATTTATCACTGCTCGGCTGCGCAGGGTGCCTGGAAGAGGTTTCCGTGATGTGAACGCTGCACCCAGTGCCGCACGTCCAGCTGTGACTCCTGCACCCTCCATGACGAGTTACCCTGATAATGCTCCTAAAAATCCCTGCTTTTGGAAAAGTTTAGGGCAGGGACGGGAAAAAAACATAATGTTTTATTACTTAGGTAATGAGCCATTCTTACAAAATTCATGGTGTGTTAGCAGCATCAACATTCTCAGGAGGGAAAACCAAGAGAAGTGAGACTCCTTATGCAGTATTGACCTTCTGCCTTTGTTTGTTGTTGTTGTTGTTGTTGTTGTTGCTTTTTTCTTTTTTTTCCCTCTGGAGTTAAAACACAGTTCCTTTATGTCGCATAGAAAATTAGAAAATGAAATGCAAAAGACTGCAAATAAGAGGAAAATACAGAAAGCCATATAGTTACCCATCATCTGTATGTACCAGTGTGATTTATTAGTTTGGATCCAGACCTCTGTTCTTGGGTCTAAAGCTTACACTTTCCTTTCACATTTTCAAGAGAAAAGGCAGTTTCTTTTGTTAAGAGTCCGCGTAGGAGCTGCTGTTACACCGGTGTTTTGTGAAAAAGCAATTTTGGATTCATGGTCCATCTTGCTTTGAACAGCATCAACAGCAGGGAAGTAATTAGACAATGTGGTTTTTTCTTTCCTTGAAATTGGGGGCACTTTTATGTTCATCTTTCCGTGGTGCTGCTAAATTGCCCTTCCCTTTGCGTACACATTCGTGCCATTTGTACTGGCAATAGTTCAGGGATTTCTATGCCACATTAATCTTGGGAACAGCTGTGGCCACAATCCCTCTTGGCCTGCACCCTGTCTCACATAGTAACCAGTGACAAATGTTGAAGTGTGGAAGAAGCAGCACAAGGTGAGGATGATCATCTCCTGGGTGTGTGCAGCCAGCTCCTCTGACAGTTCAGTGGTTTGGTTTGGAGGCTGTATCTGGACCATTGCTATGTTTAATGAGCCTGTGCTTTCCAAATTTAGCCAAACTGACTTTAAGCTGATTTATATTTAAGGCCTTGCAACATCTCGCAGCAGCAAGTTCCACAAGTAAATTCTTTTTAGATCACTTTGACATCAGTGTGGGTACCCACAAGCCCTGGAAGACCAGTTGTTTTCTGTTCACCTCTTCCATACAATTCAGTCATCTCTTGTCTTCATCCTAAATTCCAGTCCAGTGGCTCTCCCATATTTCCATTCCATATTTCTATTTTCCTTGTGCCATCTTATGTCTTTCCTAGTCCTCTTCTTCTCTATTATGTCTAAGACTGGATGACCAGATGCTCACATTTGATATAAAATACTGGTTTGCTTCAGAGTTAGACAGGGACATTGTGGCGTTTTCTTCCCTTCTCAGTTCCCCTCTCAGGTTTGCAGAACATACTCTGAGAGAATTTTTTGGTATCAGGATGGAGTTGTTTTGTTTTGTTTTGTTTTTTTCCCATGACAGTGTAATTTACAGCCTGAGCACTGTCTAGCTTCATAATAACTTGACGCTGAGGTAGTAAAGCAGTGTACTTGTCTGGTGATCTTGACAGCCCTGAAATTGTGTCATGGGGTGGTGCTGGTTGTCTTGATTCCAGGGATGCTTCTCCTTTCTTGTTGGACTCAAGACCTTCTGTAATGTAACTCATTTGTTACTGAGACTCTGATAAATACTTAAGAGTTGCTAAACTGCAATGTGATTTGTTTGGGAAGTCTGCAGCAGGTAGTTGAGAGCAGGATTTGTGAGCAGTTGGTCTGGGAACCCTTTGGAATTTTTTGAACGAAGGAAGAGAAATAGAGAAGGGAAAAGAACACTGTAGGTACAGATGCCTGTCTGTGTGGAGGTGTGTTTCTGAATGAAGGTATTAAAGCATTGTACAGTATGATATTGGTTATTATTTTGAAATCAATGTCTTGAAAAGGCAGAACCTCAAAACGTAACCTTACACCTGTGTTTCTGCTGCAGTAAATATTTTTGTAAAAATCAATGGAGGGAGCCTACTCAGCAGTGTAAATTCTGTGTAATTATTGAGCAGAGAATTATAGTTGTCATGTATTGTTTCCCCCAGCTTTGTTAGAGCTTCCTCCTTTCTGCAGAGCTGCAGTCACAGCATCGGCATTAAGGAACTGAAGAAAGGACAGAGTGTGCTGCTGTTAATCAGTGTATGGGTAAGGCGATGCATGTAAAAATGCACATGTGTATATAGATTGCTCCAAGAGTATCTGACTCGCAGAAGCAAAACTGCTTGAGGACTAAAATCTCCTCCTCTGACCCCAGAAAGCTCAGCTGCTCCAGCAGTTTGTGTGAGCTAATCTCGAACTATTGCTTCAGGGACAGCCCTAGAGATGAGTGCTTGGGTAGTTCCTGTTTTTTCCTGCCTCCCCTGTTGAAGAAGTTATAGCAATGTTTTATCTTCAAACTCATATTAAAATGCTTCTATGGGATGTTAATCTGCTGCTTTACTTTGCTGGCAAGACGGTTGCAATGCAGAAGTGGGTAAAACATTTCCTGGACTGTTTTTCCAGAGGATGACAGGATCTGAAGGAGAGTGTCCCCTATGTGGTTCAGTTTGCTTTGGTTTTTAAGCCAAAGGATTACATGTGTCATCTTGGGATGGGTTGTTAACATCACAGAATCCCAACATTTCTAGTGATCCATCCTGAGGAGCTACGCAGGATTATTCTACTTCAAAACAAGCAACTGCAGCTGCTCAAGGGAACATTTTTCCTTCAGCTGCGTTATATGCCAGAGCAAGTCCATTAAACTGAAATACTGAATAGGGATTTGTGACAGAGGAGCAAAGTTGTCCTTATTTTCAAATTCTCAGGAAGGGCAGGTGTTGCTTGCTCAGAGAACATATTCCTGAGATTCAGGTCACACCTTGGTTTAATGCTGTTCCTTCTGAAGACCTTGGTAACTCTGTAGAGTTTCAAGCTGAGCAGAGTGGTCTTGAGATAAGGAAAGCCTGTGGCTGTGGATGTGCGTGGGATCAGCCACA
Organism: Apaloderma vittatum; assembly: GCF_000703405.1. Lineage (NCBI taxonomy): Eukaryota > Metazoa > Chordata > Aves > Trogoniformes > Trogonidae > Apaloderma > Apaloderma vittatum. The sequence continues at coordinate 110,461 of NW_009735482.1, read as the reverse complement.
CCAGCTGAGTATTTCAAGGGTGGAATAGTGGGGAAAAAGCCTCAAAAGAAAATATGACAAGTTTTGATTGCCTGGGATATTCCAAAGGAGTCGCAGTACGGGTTCTTCTTGGGTTGTTTAAAAATTAAGTAGAGCAAAAAAAAGGGACAATCTCAGTTCGTTGTGCTGCCAGAAATGTTGGTATCACTTTTGTCAGAGGGATGGAGGAGCAGCCTTGCGGCCATTCCTTACGCCTGCATCAGCCTTCGCGTTGATCGAGATGTCACCATCTTGCAGTCCTTGGGCACTCGGGCAGAGCTGGGGACTAGGGAGGAGAGCTTTGTCTCTCAAAGCTGCTCTGCTGGTTTAGTGCCACCTCATATTCTGAGTGCATGGGTTTGTTGTGGCTGGTGAGATGGGGACCTCGAAGTCCTCCTGCTCTCTGGGATCCCAAATGGGTGCCGAGGTGGCTGCTGCAGCCCTGGGATGCTCCAACCTCATCCTGCTGGGATGCAGAGCCACCGTGGGATTGGGATGGGGAAAGAAATGCTACAAGAGGCTTTCTTGTATGCTATAGCTTAAAAAAACCAAACCAGTATCACCTGACCTTGTGATTTTTACCAACTCTGAAGAAGTTTTTAAGTAGCTGCTGTCTCTATGGCACTTGAAGAAGAACTGGTTTGTAGTTAACAACATACACAACTATTTTAGGCAGACGTTCCTCAGATAGGCTGCCAGTGCGGGGTGGGCTGCGGGCTGTACTGCTAGGCTAAATGCAGAAAATGCTCCGGACTGTATTTTAGTTGAAAGCCGACTCCTGCCTACAGTGTCTCATCCCAGAGTGTAGGATGGAGTGGTTATTGATGCAGCTTCTGTCTGTGAAAAGTGGCTGGGGAAGGGAAACCCTCATGCTGTGAATGAAAGGACGGCAGGAAACTTCCCAAGGTTCGTTTCTGATTCATGCGCGTCTTTCTGAACTGGCTGAGGAGCATCCTCCTTCGTAGAATCAGAGTTTGGGAAAGTCCTCTAAGATCATCTAGTCCAACTGTCAACCCAGCGCTACCATGGCCACTCAACTGTAGCCTGAAGTGCCAGGTCTGCACGTTTTGCATTGTCTGCATCTCTTCCATTTGTTTTCAAATGTAAATCTTGGGTGTGTGGAGGATGCGATTTATTCATTCAATTATTTATTAATTGTTTAATTTCTTCTTTATTCCTGAGGAAGTGGAAGCAACCTTGTACGGGACTCGGTATCGCCATGTTGAATACTGCTAGGTGGTTTTGGGAAAGGAAGAAGGAGAAGCTTTCCTATGACTCCAGGAAACGGATTTTACCTTGTATACAGAAAAGCAGATAACTTCCATCCTTCCTCTGATTGTGCCACGGCAAAATTGCATCACTTCTCTGCCCTCTCTCTTTTACCAGTGTGTTTGGGTGTAAGCTGTCTGCAACAGAGAAAGCCAGGTCAAGGATAAAAATCCCATACTAATCCACTCTCTGTTTAATTTCAGTTAAACCTTCCTGTCTTTCTGCCTTTTTACCTCTGCAGGGTCAGCAGGGAGGCTGCTGCTTTACAGTCATGCACAGAGGGAACTGTCTTGTTCCTTTTTTAACCTGAGAAAATACCTTGCATTTCTGTGACAATGTGGCCACAGCAACTCCCCGTAACCCTTGTTGCTGCTGGACTCCTTTGGTAGGGTCACTCCAGGTAACTGCAGTGGTGCTGCACAGGAAAATCAAAGCAACATTTCTTGGGTATTTTGGCTTTGGCTCCACATCTGAATCCCTTTTTCCTTCTGTCCCCTCTCCTTAGCACTGAAGCTGATTTGCGTGCCTGCTATGGTCTTGCCTGTGGCAAGATGGTCACATACTGCTTTTATTTGTTTATCTGTGATTCCTTTTTCTTCTTCCTCAAATGTTACTTAGAGCTCTTGTTCCAAATATTTAAAATACAATACTTGCATGAGGTCCCACAGTTTCCAGTCCTATCCTCTGTGCTTAGTAAGGACCGGTGTGACTTGCCACTTAAAAATCATTTATGCCCTATTGCTCCATTCAGTTATTCATGCACCTTTTGCTGCCTGCTGGAAAATACAGACTTTAATGGTGTCCAAGTCTGAAAGTCTCCAATGTTGTTTGTTCTGAGGAGAGAAATAAAATAAGGGGATTTCGTTGCTGCAGTATGCAGATCCATGCAGGAGGTTTCTTGTTTCATTGAGTATTTCATTGAGCAAGAAGTATCTGGTTTTTTTGATATGATAACTTAAATGTGAAGTAATTCTTCTCTCAGAGCACAGAGCTGAACAAACTGAAGCAGAATTTTGCTGCCAGATTTCCATACCAAACACCTCTGAGCCTATATCCAAACTGCTCAGCAAGAAAAGTTGAAATATTCTGACACACTTGTACCACCTTGCTAGAAAACCTGAAGAAAAATCTGATAATAACACATTTTGTACTCTACTACTAAGCACTTCTTCCCACGCAGGCAGTCAGGATGAACTGAAACAATAGGACGAGGTGAGAAGGAACAAGGCTAGCAAGGAAATAATTGCTTTTATATGGGCTGCAAGAGGGAGGAAAAATTAAATAGCCAAGCTAATGCGTTTGGAGGACAGAAATGCTGCAGTTCAACAGAGGGGAAGGCAAGGAAATTGGGGAGTGCAGGTTCTCCCCTGGCCTCGTAGCTGCCTTCTGGGCTTCGGGTCTTTCATGCTTACGTAGTGAACAGCAAAGCTTTCTCCCTGGGATGCATCAGCTTTTATAGTGACCCCAGGGAGGCTTTCCTCATGTGAGGACCATGAAGCACAGACTGCTTTCTCTCGCCCTGAGGTTCTCATCCCTGCTTGCAGCAAGTAAACTGAGTCACAGAGATGCTATGGGCTAGGCTTGTGAAAATGCTGTCTGCATGTCAGCTGTTTAAAAGTGGCTGTTGCCTGAGCAACAGCTGAGATTCATGAAAATCTAGGTCTTACTCCATGTGCTTCTGACAGCAAATCCATGTTTGTTACTTTGCATCTTGACTCTCAAGATAAGTGTCACCGTCATCAATTTGGTGTAGCTAATCTGTTTATATTTCAGCAGTAAAAGCACGTAAGGGACTGGATTTTACTTCGTATAAATCAGGCAATTTACTCTTCTCCTCCCCAATTAAAAGCTCTGACCTACCTCAAAGCTTCTTGTACTTGAAATGAAAATGTGGATTTTTTTTCCGTGTTGAAAATGCTCGGCTTTTGGCTCTTCACCTGTGATTTCTCTGGAGCTCCTTACCGTAGCTCACACCAGTGCCCTTGTGCTATAGTGCAAAGTCATGCTGGATAATCACGCATCAGCCCAGGAAACACAACTTGGCCCATGATCAAACCTGTTTCACAGTTCAGTATACTCTGTACAAAAGGTTTTTGGATCATATAAATTAGCCTGTGCTGCTCCTGATGCACTGTTCATTTTGAGTCTTTATCCTTCCGGACATAAATGACTTTGGATGTGTCCTCTTTATTTTTTTTTTGAGGTCTTAAAAAAAAAAAGAAAACTATTCTTGCTTGCTCATGTTTGTGCTTTTTAATAACTAATCCTTTTTTCTAGAAGATGTGATGTTTATGTGGATTTATAAGAGCAAGATGATAAAATGCCCTGCCTAAATACCTTGACAAATATATTTGTAATAAAACTTCCACGCAGAAAGATTTTTTCACCCTCTGCATGAAGGTGTGTGTACCCTGCTCCTGCAGAAACCTGAATATCTAACCAACTTGCAAGTAATATAATAGTTTGGAGGAAGAGATCTTTATTATACTTTTGCAGTGTTCCCCTGAACCTGATGCTGCTTTCCCTAGGTGGTCACAGATAAAGCATTAAAAATCCCGCAAGAGTTTGTGAGCACCGAAGCTGACAAAGCCCATTTTCCCATGGGTTTGGGACTGAGATTCATTGACTTTGTCTCCAGCATTAACACACCCATTTAAATCCTTTCCTGTTGGGCTGCATTTCTAAGATTTGTCTCTAATGTGAAGTCCCTGGTGTTTGGTAAAATCTGTGTTCCCACTGCAATTTTTCTCTCTTGAAGAGAGAAGTTGAGCCTTTATCCCTTTTCTGTGAAAATCGTAGCAACTTACTTATATTTAGATCTCCACCTCTGTGTTGTATTTGGTTAAAAATCTGAATTGAGACTAATGTGGGCTTGAGCACTGAGCAGAATTTAAGGCAGGATTCCTTGGCTGCTCTCTCGCCGTATGTCCTTGAGCAAGGTAGCGGAGCCTGGTGAAGCACCCGTGAGCCAAATCTCCAGTTTGACTGGATTTGTATGTGCACAGAAGCATATCTGTGTGTCTGTATATGTCTCCAACCTGGCTTTTTACTCAAGCCGAAATGCAGGTTCATTCTGTTCACCTGCTCGTTTGAAAATATTTGCTTTAACCCCTATGTGTCTTAGGCTTCTCATCTTTGAAATGGAAATTATAATACTCATTTGCTTACCTCACAGATTTGTTGAGGGGATTAGTTGGTGTTTGTGCAGGGTTTTGAAACCTTGCACAGATATTAAGGTTATTGTTAATAGGCTCTCTGGAATAACAGAACCATCAGATAAAAGCAGTTGAACTGTCTCCATGCTTCACAGCAACCTGGGCTTCCAAGCCTGCACCGTGTGTGCTGCTCTGGAGGTGAGGTTTGTAGGACTTGATGTGTCCCTGCTCAGAGCTGTGTGCGCCATGCAAGAGTCCTCTGCCTTAAAATACGCTTCACAACCCAGTTCTCAGGTCTGTTGCCCAGTTTGGAAACAGCTGAGCTTAAGGCTTTTTAAAGAGCTTCAGAAGTAGTTCAAAAATCCTCAGTTACAAGATTGTTTTCAATTTTCCTAAATGAAATCGCAGACTGTACTTTTTAGGGATTTTCTTTCTAAGTATAGGTTTGAGGGAGTGAGTTTCCATTTCAGAATTCAAGTTTATGTAAAATGTCATCGCTTTTTGGAGACGACTTTTTTTCTTTTCCCACTCACTTCAGTTCTGGTAATCTAGATAAACCAACCTTGAACCACTGACAATGTACATAATTTTCTGTATGATCTTCCTCAAATTCAGGTTGTGTTTATCAGCATTCATGCCTGTGTCTTGGTGTTGTCCTTTCCATGGGGAATTTGTTCATCCTATAGGAAGGAGCAAATTGAGCAAAAAAATTCTCTCCTGAAAATTAGTTTCTTGTCTTGTCGCAAAGTTTCAAGAACTAATCTGAAGATGTGTTTGAAGTCCCTGAAATGAGGCAGAGAAAACATATGCCATATTTCTTCCACTTCCAAGCATACAGGGGGGAATTGTGTTTTCTTTCTTGCTACTCTTGGCCTATTAAAATAGAAATTACTTACACCCACCATGTTCTGGAAAAAGCTGTTTGCTGTTCTAGCCATGAGGCTCTCATTAGAGTCAATGGGAGGTGTATGACTAACCCATGGTGTGCACCACTTTAGGGAAAAAATGTAATTACTAACATGGCTCTTGTGTGGAAAATATTTTTGGTGTAAAAACAGGACTTGGTTCTCTCCTTGATCTATAACATATTTATGGGGGAGTTTGCACATTTCAGTATGCTCTATATATCCTAGAAGGAATATACCCAGTTCTTCTCTTAAAATAGCGATGGAGTTTGGCCAAAGGATGACGGCTTTGGAGCCTCCTCTTCAATATGTTCAAAACAGAGCTCTCTCTGGGTAATACCTAAGGTGATTGGGTTTTGGTCGCTTCCATGTCGAGCGTGAGCTTCCTCTGCTCGTCATTCGCTCTTCTCCTTGAGGTTGTGTTTAATATCTCCATGAAGTACTTGCTCTCCTGCTGCTGGAAAAAGAGGGGTCATCTTCTTTCTCTGCTACTGAATGAGTTGGACTGTTGTGGGAGGATTTGGTGCTCTGTTAGAGACTTACCCAAGAAAGTGGCTACAGCTTTAAGATACACGCTGGGAAAGTTGTCCTTGTGGTGCTGGTTTAACCCATTCTCCATTCAGAGCGGGCAATGCCTGTGGGAAGAAACCCTTCCCTTATCTGCAAGGTGTGAACACTGGTTGTGGTTCTATGTCATTTTGCAAATTTTTCTCTTTATTCTGCAAGCAGACTGATGATATGGGAACAGTCTCTGCAGATGTTGGGATTTTGCCATTCTTTCATGGAAGTTGGTGGCTGACTCGCTTTTTAAATATCTCAGTCGTGCATCAATATCTGGCACTGTGGAGGGAAGAAATGAGCCTTTCTGTGACTGTGAAGTGTGCTGAACTAAAGCCAACAATCTTCACAGTTTTTAATTACCAAGCCATTCAAAACCTGCCACTTTTGAGAGAGATATTTTGACACCACTTGAAGGTTTTAACATCTGCTCTTTGTACGGAGCCGAGGCACTTGGTGGAATCTGTTTAATTTTTCATTGTCGGATATTTTCTTTTGTGCTGCTGTAAGAACAATAATATAGCTTGCAGAATGGGAACTCTGTCAGCAAAGACAGCTAGGGTTTTGTGGTGCAAAAATTAGTTGTTATTGAATCTTCAGCAACTGTGTATGAGCTCATGTTCAGGGAGGAGGGTTGGAGAATTGCTTGGATTATAGTCCAGTTGAGACACTACTCCTCTAAGACTCAGGATGAATTATTTTAATTATACTTTTCCCATTTATAAAACTTCACAAGATGTTGTGGGCTTTGAGTAATATTTTCAAAGACATAAAAGCAACAGTTGCTAGGATAGAAACGTCTGTCAAACCACAGAGAGCTACCAGTTGTTCACCATGAGCTGTGCCTGGATGTTTCTTGGGTTTAGTGAAGATTTTGTTTGTGGTGGATACTGTAAAATATTTTAATGGTCAAGGTAATCACTGGTATTCAATTTACCCATGTGCTTTCTAATTACAGACAAAGCAAAAAAAAAAAAAAGACTACTAAAGTGCTTTGACGCATGCACTTCCTTGAAACCAGAGATGAGGTGCTTGGTGTGGTCTGGCAGAGTTGTAAAAGTGGGGGAAGGTCCAAGAAGTTCTTATTGATGTACATGTTGTTATACCTAGTCCTTTCACTCATTTCATACAGGAACCAGAACAGTGATGCTCTGCTTTCTGCTGGGCTGCCTGGGCCCTACGGCTACAGCCCTGTCCTGAGGAGAAGGGAGCAGCAGGTGCCTTTCCTGTTGTCCTCTGCCCAAGAATCACATTTCCTACTGCCAAAAGAGCTAGTGGCAGAGCCTCCCAACTGCAGTGGGCATCCTTTATGCCAAAGAGGCCTCTCAGTCATGCTTAACTTGTTTTTAATTCTGTCCTTAAAGCACTGGCACAGAGAATGAGATCGGAGCAGAATTCCTGCATCCTGCTTGGGCTTAATTAGCCACTCTGTAAAGCTGTGTCACCATAAGATGCTGTAGCACTCCCAAACCAGTCTGTTTTATGAATGTGCATTTTCCCCTTCTGACTTCCTACAACTCTACCTCCACCCAGAGCTGCCAGCCCCTTTGGTTTCATGTGTAGGAGGGCCAGCTGGGCTGTGGGGTTGGGATTTGGGTCCTTGATACCAAGTGGGAGTTCGCCGTCCGGGCTGGAGACTTTGTGTTGTGCTGCCTCCCCATAGTGTTACGGGGATCCTCTGAAAGCTGCTCTTTATGCCTGCTTTGGAAGGAGCCTGGGAAAGGATGGGAGATTCTGCAGTCAAGCTGTGTCTAACTCCTTAGTCTGCTTTCTAGGAGGAAACTAAAGCAGTTGCTTCTTCAACTGACTGATTTTTGCATGCAGACTGCTTGCTTGCATGTGTCGTCCTCCCACTTTGTCATTTTGAGAGTGGCTTACTGTTTGATTTGGTTCTGATCTTTCCAGTTAAATGAGGGCAAGGCTTGAAAAGGAGCTTGTAGCTTTCTTTCCCAGCTGTTGCACAGAAAAAGCAGCCCCTCCTTGCTTCGTTTCCAGGCGTCACTCCTCTACTTGAACTTTTGGAGAGATTGCCAGTTTAATTCTGACAGCAGTTTTAGTTGGTGTCATGAGAAGACTTCAGCACTACTGAGTGTCTTGTTTCCTGCTGTAACAAGCATTGAACAAAGCCAGCTTGCTTTTCCCAGGGATCTAGTGACGAATTAAGCCGGGGAAGCGGGATAGTTGTCTGCACTTGTGGAAGAAGCAACTGATAATCACTATTTTACACCCAAAACTAACATACCCCTCCCTGAAAATACACGGTTGGTCAGAAAATAGAAGTAAGTTTTCTAATTACCAAACTCGAGGAAGATCTAAATTGAATATTGTACATATGGCCAAAAATATTTTAGCTCTACAAACGGAACAGCAAAGCTGATGATGTGTTTCTTGCTTTTTCCAACTGTGTTCTCATCTGGACACCTCCATACAGACACCTCTGGAAGCAGCGTGAGTGCCACGCAAAGGGCTGAGTGCCTTCTGCGTAGCTGGAGCTGTGATTACTTCCCCTTCTGTGACAACAATTTCCAAATGTTATCCCCATGTTAAGGATGGAGTATACAGCTGCTCGGAGTGTTCTTTGGTATCAGGTGTTCGTTGGGCTTCCCTGGATGCTACAGTGGCTTTGGCATGGGTTTGCAGTCCAGCGTTGCACTTCAAAATAGTGTGCATGACAGAGAGGATCCTTTATCTTGAAAGCATAGCTGGGCTGCTCCTCTGTCTGCTCTGCTTCTTTTCGCTACATCTTGTATTTTCCTCCTGTCTTTATCTCCTGTATTAGTTTTATCATCCATCTAAAAATTTTTTTGGATAAAATCGTTGTCATCTTTCTCCTAGGGTATCTGGAGAGTTTTATACAGGCTAGCCCAGAGGCAGAACCAAGGCGTAGGGCTCTGGACAGACAATTTTACCCTGTTACGGAGCCTCTGATTTCAGACACCATCAGTACGCTTCTTTCCAGAGATAATTTTTATCAAGTTTTATCAAGCCTGGTACTGATTTCAATTTTATAGAATGTTCCCTGTTTCCTGTCACTCATAGACGCTAATCAAATATAGGCAATGAGCTGGTGATTAGATTGACTTCAGAGTTGGGCAGGAAGGCTGCAGTTAGGGTGGGTGTGTGAGCATCTTGATGAATTTCGGTGGAACCAAAGACAGGCTGTGCAAAGCCAGGCGAGTATCAAAGCCTGCAGCAGAATAAGGTAGGGTTGTTACATCTAGCATGGTACACTGAGCTGTGCTCAAATATTGTCTGCTCTTTGACATCTGATGCCCACGGAGTGAAATGTCCGTGAAAGCCAGGCTACATCTGTTTGCATCTTTAGACGTCAACGGGAAGGAGTGCAAATGTGTGAATGAATGCGGTAACTTCTTAAATATTGTTCAGAGACACCCACTTGCCAGAAGTGGGTGTGATTACTGGAAGTGTCACAAGCTCTGCAGATCCCTTCGCCCTGATCCAGGGAATCACCTCTTGAAGTGTTCACTGGGGGCTGGCAAGGCACAGTCTGTGGATGGGTGTGTGAACACGGGAGGTATCCACTATTACCCTAAGCTGTCAGCTCTTAAAGTTGGTGCTTCTTAACTGTGGAGAGACTGAAGAGGAGAAGCAGATCCTTGAGGCTGGAGAAGTGCCTTGTTGATGTAGCAGCTATGGGAGAGAACTGCTAAGGCGGGAGGGATAACTCTTCAGTGAAGGGCAAAACATGGAGAGGTGAAGGAGCTCTTTGCACGGCTCCCTGCCAGGACACGCAGCCATATACAGTCATAGACTTTTCAGTTATGACAGTAAAAGAAAATCTTATTCCTCTGGGTCTGCAGGTAGTCGTGCTGTTTAACTAACCTTTCCTTTGAAGTCTTGGCAGACTGCAGTCTTTCTAAGAGGCTTTTAATTTTGATTAGGCACAGAGCTGAACTGAGCCAGCACAGCTCCCAAGTGTTCCGAGCAGAGACGTGACCACATAGGTAGGGCGGCATGGGAGCTGGAACGACATGGGGTTGCACAGCAGTCCCTATAAGGATCCTATTGCAACAGCATGTGCAGTATTTGCATTACCTAATAGACCTAGAGTCTCTGTCTAGTTCTGTTGCAAACCTGATTTTGCATTTTGATTCATTCATTGTTTAAATCCCAGACCCGATGCAGAGCAGATCCATCTTCAGCACTTCACACCTTCCCCCAGGTCAGGGTAGGCTAGGGTACAAGGGTACAAGAGTGACTTAGAGCTTCTAGTTAATCTTTGTAAGAGCAGCAAAGGAGGCCAGTGCTCACCTTTACCTTTTATTGATGTTCGGTCCTGTGTTGGATTCAATCAAAAGGAGAATTGATATGGGCTAGACTGGAATTCTTCCAATGAGTATGGCCCAAGCTTATGAAGAATCCTCAAATCCAAAACTGGTCAGGCCAGCAGGTCAGATGGATCCATGTCCTGACTGTATATTTGATCCACAATTAATATAACCATTGCAGATTATGATTCCCAAATTTGTGGTGATGAAAAGGCTTCATATTCTCAGTGGTCAGGCGCAAGGGTGGAATGTTACTGCCAGGCACAGTTTGGTGACCCGTAAATGATGTGTCTGCAGTCATCGTAGTCAGAAATGGGTCATGCAAAGCCAAGTATTTGGGCCAACTTAAGATGCTATTTATTCCGGTTTTGAGTTTAAAAAACCAAAAAAACCCCACCCCACATGCAAATTGTTTGAAATAACTATTTCTACCTCCAAAGGGATGCAGTGCAGAGCACAATAGGCTTTATCTTCTGGGGTGAGACCAGCTGTAATGAATGAGCACTTAAATATAACTTTAGTTTTAGAAACATGCTTAGAAATATGATCGACTCGTGTTACCTTTTTGGGCCATAAACCAGCTATCGTCTGGCTTTAGAGGCTATCATATTTTCCAGCTGAGTCAGTGTATAGAGAGTTTATTAATAAACCAAAAGGAGCAGAGTAACCGTGAGTGGCCCTTGGCAACCACTTCACCTCTGTGGTGTCTCAGATTTCTGACCTCCCGAACTGGGAAACGATACAGACTTCCCCTTGTGAAGATCCGCTACCGAGAGCTGTCTTTTCTTAACCACAAGCCATCCTCTTCTCCCTTTGGCTTCTTAGAGTCAGATTGCTGAAAATGTGTTCCTCAAAGCATTGTTTTAGTCTTGGCTTTGAAGGTATAGTGATGATGGGTCCTCGTGCCTTCCTCTCCCATCTTGTGCAAGGTTCGACAGTGGTGTACTGGAGCTCTATCTGCCAGGACAGGTGAAGGACTCACTAATCTGGATGTGACAGTTATGATAAGAGATTTTGTGGATCCTTCTGGTGATCAGGTTATTGTTTGTGATTTCTTTTAATAGCTGTCTCTTCTTTGCAAGGCTAGAAAAATCTTTATTGTTTATGACTCCAACTATAAAAAAGCCCACTGGTCAAAATTTGCAAAAAACCCTATACTTTGAGAGAAATAATGGAGAAATAATTTGTTAAAAATATGCCATGTGTCTGGTTTTTGAGAAATTCCAAGGAATGAGGTGACTTCAGTTACTTTGCAGGCAAGTGCGCAGTGCTATTACTCTTCAAGATAGCTTATTTCAAAAGCATCTTGTTGCTGAAATCAACTTCTGCAATGCATTTTAAGATTTACATGAAATCCCCAGATATACGCAAAGAGTTTCAGTGTTTCTGAAGAGATATATAAAGGCATCTTCTGTAAACCGAGAATGCCAGTTTTGTTTGTTGGTGCTGTAGAACGGGAGAGAACAGTAGAAAATTTGTGCCGGGACTTGAAACAGAAAGGCAAGTTAGTTTCTTCAGCTGAGGATAAGTATTTACTTCTGTGTCCTGACAGAGACAGAACTACCCAACATCTGACAAAATGCCTTTTTAATTGGTTAGGTGTGGTGTACACATCTAACACCCTATTATAGGGCTCTCCTGATGTACTGCATTTGAAAGCCCTATTCACATGCATTTGCCTAGGGTCGATTTTGGCTTATACGCCTCTCCAAATCCCTATTTTCTCTTTTTCTTGTCTCCAAGCGAGTAATAAGATTTCTTATTATCTTTTTGCTTTTGACTCTGTCAAGGCTGCTGACAAAGGGGCCTCAGCTGCTCTCTTGATATTATCTGGGCAGATATCAGTTGAATTTGAAAGGGTGGATTAAATAAGTGCTTCACTAATGTTGCCAGGCCTAACTTCGTTATTGTGATCCTGCAAAGGAGGAGAAGAGAAGGGAAAGAAATGAGCTGTCTCTGAAGAAAAAAATGAGTGTTAGAATAGTGGAGTGTTGTGCGTGCATGTATTTCTATACATAAATATGTGTATGTAGGCATATGGTACCTACATTGGCAAGACCTTGTCTCATTTTTTTCGGATGCATATTATTTATAAATCCAAGTAATACACAAAACATTCTGCTTTAGAAGAAAATATCAAAATTGAAAAGAGGAGTGACTGTTGTTCGTACAGACATTTTTCCACACGTTTCTTCCTGGCATTTAGAGCAGCTCTGTCTCTGTGCAGGTGTTTGAGATTTAGCTTATCAGGGAAATATCTGGGAGCCTTTTTTAGAGGTTAGAGGAGTCAGTCTCTGTTCTTTGACTTCTCTGGCTTCTTCCAAGTCAAAAGTTCCTTTGGCCTCTCCCGTCTGCTGCATGGGGATATTGTGGCTCTGGTGTGGGGAGCTTGGCTGCGACGTTCACAGTGAGTAAGACTCCAAGATACAAGGAGACAGAATTGGCTTCATAATTATCTCAGTGGGTAATTATACACAAGGTCCTTTGCCTTGGTTTCCTCTGATGCACCTTGTCCATTCGGTCTGGTCAGACCATAGTCTTCAGCTCAGGGATGATGCAGTTTTGATCATATCGATTTCCTAATGGAGTGAAGCCCTCTGCTCTCTTGGGTCCTCTAAATATTAACAAAACAAACGCTCAGTGCTGAGTGCTTTGAAAATCTCGGATGAAAGGCAGAGTATTACTAGGAAGAATTAGCATCTCCTTCCCCTACACATTGATTGATGGGGGAAGTGGTCCCCTTGGAGGCTGGAGAATGGAGACAGCCTTGTGGATGTACTGATTTGTTCTGCATGATGATTTCTCTTGGAGTAATTCCACTGTCAGTGTATTTATCAGCTAATGAAAACCTACTTCAATAGCATCAAAAACAAGGATAAGTGAGCTTTGGGTTTCTCTTTTTTTTTTTTTCCCCTCCACCTCTTTGAGTATCCGTATTCACGAGCCAGTTCATTCACCGCTCTGGTGGATTGCAAAGGGTAAGAAAACCTCATTCACCAGCCTAATGAAACCACATGTAGAAATGAGTACCTACATTAGAAGAATCTTTTTTTGTTTGTTTGTTTTCTTTTTGTTCAAAAGCAGATGGTGTGGAAGGTAAAACCACAGAGGAAATTTAAACCAATTTGAATCAAGCACTAGTTGCACAAACGTTGAATGAGCCCATGCTCTATGCTGTGCTAGGGTCTGCTGTGTGAGCCAGGGTGCTCTCCTGCTCTCCCAGCCCATTTTTTTTGTTGCATGTGTTGAGTCTACCCAGCAGAGCAGAGCTGCAGGATTGCTGATGCAAGGGGAGCGTTGGAAAGGCCCTGCTGAAGGACCAGTGTTCCCTGCTGTCGTGGGGAGGTGTGAGCTCAGCAGAGCTTTCAGAAACCAGCCATCAGGTGCTTGGTGACTTGTAGATCCTGCAGCTTGTGGTGGGACAAGAAGACCAGGAGTGTGAGCACAGTAAAGGCTCTATGCAGGTCCAGCTCCATGGGACAAGTAGGACCTGAGCACTCAGGAGGTTTGGATGCTTTGGGCAGTACTTGAGCATGCCCGGACACTGAGCCGTGATCCGAGACGCCACATCGCACTGCACGTCTTCTGACCAACCTTGTTAAGCTGCTGGCTAATGATAGTGCTCCAGATCCAAGGGGCTGATTAGATTATTTCATAAAGCAGGTGTTCTGGATCCCAGAAATGTACAGAGCAGTTTAAACAACAAAGAGAAAAGAAAAGCAGGATGATGCTTTGTAGGTTGTATGTTTTCTGGTGGCTGGGTTTCCCTGGGGAGAGGCAGAAGTGGCAGGAGGTGGAGAGCGGTTTGCAGCTGTGAATCCGAGAAGCCACACTGAGCAAAGAAGTATCGTGGATCTGTTTGGAGAGAGAGAGGCACTGTGAGACTAACAAGCTAAATAGCTCCAGTGCAGAAAGTATGGTGTCTAAGGAAATACTCCTTAGTTGTGCATTTGAGTGGGTTAGGCGGTGCTACACCCCCACACACATGCACAACGCTGCAACCAAATGGGTGACGCAGGGAGTCAGCAAAAGAGTCAGGAAGGTGTTTCTGGTTGCCTTGCTTTCATCCTCCAAAAGCAAAGTGCAACTGGATGAGAGATGAATCCCACAGCTCTGCTGAACAACCAACATTACCGCCAGCTTTGCTTCTCCCCCAGCTAGGATGCTCTGACTGGAGCAGCACACCCTTTCTGAGCCAGAATGAACCCCTAAAATCTTCATGTTGTGGTCAAAAAACAAGTTCCAGATACTGAATCAAGGATTATATTTTGGTCTGTTTGCTTAGTTTTTAATTTTTAATTTGAAATTTCTGATCAGAACAATGCGTTCTTCTTATGATACTGTTCATTTTGAAGGCATCTTGGGGAAAATTCAAAAATTTTTCCAGAAAATAAGTGGAAGAGAAGAGACTTTAAACTGTTCCTTTTAGTTTTCCTCATGAGAAACAGAATTTTCTGATGTGAAAATGTTTCATATTCTTAACTGCGGTTTTGCTAATATCACATCCTGACCAAGATTCAAAGATACAAGAAGAGTAGATGTTATCAGAAATCCTGTTTTGTGTATCATGCCATTAATGTTAAGAAATGGGTGTAAGAGGAGCAAGTTTGTGTTTAAAATGGTAGAGTCTTGAGTTAGAAGAAAAATTTATTGTGCTATGAGGAAAAAAAATTACTTACTTTGGGAGAGAGTTTATTTCTGTGTAGAGCTAAGTTGGGAGTGATATAACACCAGGTGGGAAAGGTAGTGGGATGTCAGCCCATTTCCTCCGTTCCTGGGGGAAAATACGCTGTGAAACATCACTGCTAAGGCACTAGTAAATCCATGCAAATTGGAAAGCGAGATATTTCATCTTCTCTCGCAGTTCCTTGCTCACCTCCTGTCTCCTTATGTGTACAAATGTTTGCCTATACTGGAAAATACAGACTAAAAAAGAACCATGTTGTCAGAGATGTGAGTTTATTATTTTTTTTACTTGCAGTTCTCCCAGTGCAGGGCTGAGGGGAACACTGTATTATTTGGTAGAGTTTATTTTGCTTACCAAAGCAAATAAGCTATACAAATGCAATTACTATTACATGCACAACTGCACCCATATTGAGGCGTGTGGCTGGGTGAGCAGGATGCCATTTTAACCACCGCAGGCAAGTAAAAGCAGCAAACTTCCTAGCATAGGCAGACCCTTAAATTGGATTGTCTGATCCGTGAAATGCTAGTGCTCTGTCTAAAATTTCCCTTGAAAGCCTTAAAGCTCCGTACAAGTTTCATCGGGGTCTTACAATGTGGTGGTGGTGGATTAGTTTTTAAACCATAGTTAAGGTTTCCTGACTTTTCTGGGAATCTAAGTGCTTTTCCTATGTTGATGCTGTCCTGTCAGTAATTGAACCTTCAGAGCATGGATGTTTCTTTTCTCATGAAAATGTAATGGCAATGGGATGCTTAAACCAAAAGTCACACTTCTGAATTTCTTGTCCTTCATTGGGCTGAGGGTAGTCTCCCCTTCTTCCCATGAGCTTCTTCCTCTATGCTGCCAACTTTCATTTTCCTGTCCTGTGATATTTGTGCCACTAAACAGAGGGATAAAGAGTCAAAGATAATTCAGAGAAAACTTGATCACTGCATGGTGTCAGGCAGGATAGCTTACACCGTCGGTGCAGCTGGGAAATACCATTGGA
Source organism: Apaloderma vittatum (assembly GCF_000703405.1). Classification (NCBI taxonomy): domain Eukaryota; kingdom Metazoa; phylum Chordata; class Aves; order Trogoniformes; family Trogonidae; genus Apaloderma; species Apaloderma vittatum. The sequence continues at coordinate 94,592 of NW_009735482.1, read as the reverse complement.
GCCACTTCCCCAGGATTTGTCCCCTGGGGATGCCCAGGGACAGGCTGTGACAACAGCAGAGCAGGCAAGTACTGGCAGACACACGACCACCACGCTTTACCTGTGCCAGCTGAGCCGCATTGCTGTTTACAAGTGCTCTTCTAATCTGATGAGGATTTCGAGTAAGGTAGAAGTAATTTTTACAGATTAGCTTCATTTTCTTTATAGATGGATTACTGGAACGGCTCTGAGGAGCAATAAATGCATCCAGTTACACAAACTTTGAGCAACTGGTATTTTACCAGCACCTCAGGGATACAGATTAAGATCTTGATTTTCCTCATTAAGATGTTTCTACACCTACCTAATCAAGAAAATGTTGTGAAAAAGCAACTTTATTCAGCAGTTGGGATGTTTTTGTTACTTTGCCTTTTGGCATGGAGAGTTTTTGTCAGAGCAATGGAGAAAGGGAGGATTTATGTGTTCAAGTCTCTCTCTCTCTCAAGATAACAAATACAAAGGGCCACCTCAGTGTGTCCTGCTCATAATGTGTAGTCTTCTAGGCTCTAGCAATTAAATGTCTGGGGAGGAAAGGGCCTGAGGTGGCAAACACCACGAGATTGTGAACAGAGACAAGAAAACTTGCAGCCCTTGGTGTCACAGCCATCTCGTTTTAGCACACCAAATTGGGCAAATGCTTAGGATTAGGACCTGACTCAGCCGCATCTCCCTTGTAATCCTCCAAATCTTCAAGTTTTTAGGCCTTTCATTTAGCTCTAAGCAACCTGCCTATGTGGTCATGCTTGTTGATGTAGGTCACCGCGCGGCGCTGAGCTTTAAAGCGCAGCACGGGGTTGGAGCATGTCCCTGCCCTGCAGGGTGCTGATGGGGCCTGGTGGCATCTTGCCCCTGGTGTAGCTGAAGTCAGGCGGCAGCTTCGTCTGTGGGCTGGAAATATCTCCATGCCAAATCCGGGGAGCAGCTCAGGAAGTGGAAACTCTCACAGCAGGTTTGGAGCTTGAGATAGGAGTGGGGCAAAGCCAACCGGGGTGGCTGTGGGCTTCTGTGCCGCTGTTGGCCGTCATCTGCTGATGCAACACCTGACGGACGATAAATCCCTGACGGTTCATCTTTGTCATCATCTATGCCCATCACTGTGTATTTATAGCGTTACCAGTGCTGTAATCTGATAGCTGTAATTTTATAGATTGCAAGTGGCTCTGGTGTCATTAGTGTGGGAATGTGATAGTAAAAGCTGGAAATTTTGCCTGGGATTTTGGGTACAGGAGCCTGTTTTAATGTGCCGCTTGCTGCTTGTCATGGGAAAAGGGATGAAGCTTAGGGCATACTTGTGCTGGAGAATTGCAAGGTGGGAATAACATTTCCTACGTGCATGAGGAACAGTGATGTATTCCCCACTGACTTTCTGCAAGTCCCTTCAAATACTAAACTTACTTTCTGAACTGGTAATATTCTTAAATGACGCTCATATTGTGCATTGGGTTGTTGCGGACTCTTGAGAGTTGATCATTTTTCACTTAGGTGGGAGCCAAAAATCTGCCTGCATCAAGGCAAGAGGTCAGTCCTTGTTCTGTTGCCATCACTGCCGAAGCTCCTGCAGGTGCCAGAGACTGGAAGCTCAGCCATGAGGGTGATATAGGGCAAGGCAAAGTGATGATATTTGCAATCTCCCAAATCCTGTAGTGTGGAGGCACTTGGGTTTGTGATCCTCTATGTACATCTGTGTAAATTAGGTCTGATAGTGGACTGCTCCTCCGGATATTGCTCAGAGTCACAGTTGCTGAAACCTCAAACAGAGGTTTTCCCATGACCTCCAAAAAATTCAATATCAAGGTCATCATAGTCATCTGCCTCTGACTGCCAGTGCTTAGGCAGTTATTTTAAGCAGCCTGGATCATCCCATGCATGTGAACACCGACATACGCAGGCAAACCTTTCCCGTCCATAGGAGCCAGGCACTCAGCTTCTCACTGAGGCATTTGACGAGTCTATAGAACACCAGAATCACTGCCCCAAGTTTCCAAATGGTTTGTGTGGGTCTAAACTGCAAAGCAAACACTTCTTATCTATAGATGGCTGACAGCCTTTTTTTCCCCCCTCTCTTGCTTGTGGCCACTGCAGCAGCTGGGACTTGTGCATCATTACATTGCACCAGCGCAGGAGGACCAGAGAGCAAATATTAATCAACGAGACCCTGAACAAGAACAGATTTTACACTAACAGTGGAATCACTCAAAGGGCAATGCTGTTAGCGGTGAAGGAAGGGAAAACTTTGCTGTGTAACCATCTGGCACTCCATCAGTCCTCGCTACTGCTCTCCCCAGGCTTGTCTGCAGCCTTGCTGTCCGTCTGTCTCACTTCACATCAGTGCTCATCATGGTTGCTGTTCTTCATTCTGCTCCCGGCGCAGGCTGCTGAGCAGCATGCTTCCAATCTCATGGACAGGCGCTGAAACGCTTTGAGAGTGTAATTCAGGTGCTCCAAAAGCCAAATTTAGTTTGGCTTTTACATCTGAGAGTGGCAGTCAGCACAGGGTCCTCAGACTGTTTCCAGACGGTGGCATCTGCACTGGGCGGTGGTGGTGGGACTTCGCAGTCTCACACAAAGGGACCTGCCTCTCTTCTGTGAAGGATTTCCCCAAGTGCAGGCATCTTGTTAGCAGAAGCCAGAGCTATGGTATTGGTGGTGTCAAGCTGAGAGCTGAGTAGTTAGTATCTGAGCAGGATGTTTCTGTATATGATGCTGTGAGAAACACTAGACTTGCATTTTTCCATCCATGCTCTGCAAACGATCATTGGGTGACTTTTCCATCATGACTGTTCTTGATGTGCACTGTTTTCAGATGAGAGCCTTCTAGTTTATGATCCCTGTAGATCAGCTTCTGTCTTTTGTTTTGTCAAAGTCTAGAACATTTGCAGAAGTGGCCACGTGCTGCCTTAACATGATACTATAAAAAGACAGGGACCGGAGCTTGCACATAGGCTGCTTTTATTATTTTTAGCTATAAAAAGGATGCCATGTAGGTTATACCCCTAGGTTGCACCCTCCCATCTGTATTTGCAAAGCAGTACAGTTGATGACTCTTGGCAAGCTTGAAAAGGTAGCCAGAGCAACAGATGTCTGTGAGGTGCTGCTCCAACATGCCCTTGGGCAAACCTGTCAAAAGGAACTTAAAGAAGAGGAAGCTAAGGAGTCATCTTAGAACAGAGCTGTGCAAGGGAGTGGTAAATGCCTTTTTAGCAGCGATCTCAGGAGAGAGAAGGAAGGAGGAAACATGGGGGTTATAAGCCCTGATGTCCTTTAGCCAAGGGAAAATTTGTAGGTTTTTTCCTTCCTCGTGTTTTTCTGGATTATGAAACCATTAATAATACTTTTAGTCCTTCCAGCTTTAAATAATGCTTTTTCCCCTCCCCTGCTGTATCTTCTCAAGCAATGGAGTGCATGTAAGGAGTTGGTCTGACTGGCCGGTGACCACTGCTTGGCTGATCTTGCTTAGCTGTTCTGTTAATGGGGTATCTGGGAAGATACTTGCCTAAACAAATTTGTCCAATTGTGAAAGACTTTTTCTTATTTTTCTTTCCTTTTCTTGTCCTGTAAAGATGATATGCGGAAAGAAATTACCCATTTATTAGTAAGACAGGCTTTTGATACCCCTGTTGCTTTCCTTGCCTTCCCTTGAATTAATTTTTGAAATAAGGTGCTGAGCCATTTCCTCTATAGGTCCAAACTGCTTCCTGCACTATCTGTTCTGATGCTCTGCTAGCTACAAAATCACACCAGACCAGCTGCCTTGGAGAACCTGGGGCTCACAGGTGAGAGCAAAATGCCTCTATGCTGTGTAGTTTGTGGCATTATTTACTATAAAGCACTCAGTGTTAGAGTATGTACTGGTCTGGCCGAAAGTGTATGCATCAAAACCAACCCAAAAGTATTTTTATTGATGTTCTTGGAAATTTAGGTTATTCCCCCATATTTAAAATATAATTAATATCATTAGAGCTTTACTCTTAAACATGAACTTGATTTGCTGGGTGTGTGTTTAGCAGCCAGTGGTTTTGAAGGTTTGTGTCATAATTTAATGTTTGGTATTGCCCGGAACCTGTCCACCTGTGAAGAGGCTGTAGTTCATTGGTACAGTTGTCACAGTTCTAAAATGAACATACACCTCATATTCAAAATTATTTTTTCCCCAGCTTTTAAAAAATTATACTTTCTATTAATTACTTTTTGTTTCTATGGCTTTTGATGCATATTTGTACTCCAGCTGGGGCTGCAGCAGCCAAAACACCGTGAGAAGAGTTTCTTATTCTCACAGTAAGGTAGACTGCAGTGGTGCCTGCAAACTGGAGTAGAACTCCTGCTTTTGGCTTTACAAAGGATAAAAGAAATCTGCTCTTGGGTTTATGGGAAAAGTGAAATTCTACCTCATTTTTGAAGCCGTAGTTGTTGAGTCTGTTACAGCAGTTGAGTCTCCAGAGCTACTTCTACTTTGAAAAGTCTTTGTGACCTGCGAAGGGACCCTTGAAGCGTGATCCATCTTCTATTGTGAAGGCTTGGCAGATGAATTTATCAGGTTCTCTTGCCTGCAGAAAGCACTCCTTATGTGAACAAAACTTGGGACCCCCAAGGGACTCCGTAATAATGCTGAGAGGCAGAGGAAGATATTGTCTGTGCATAAATGGGAGAAGGAAAGTAAGTCATTTTTGGCAAGATATTGAAGTGTGATGTAAGACATCAATGGGGTTTACTGGGCAAAGAGCAACTGGTCAATGAAAAGACTTACTAGCAGGTTGAAGTCAAGGTTGCAGGATTGAGTGAAGCTTCCTACCTAAGCAGAGGACTCACGGCAGTCACCCGAGGTTTCCTCAAGTCCTGGCTGTGCGCTTGACCCGCCGGCCAGCGTTAGGGATGCACGTTTTCCCCGTATCTTGATAGTGTTGCCAGGCTGGTGTCACCTGCTCTGTGAACTGTGAGATGCTGATACAAGCTGGATAACACTAATGCTTTGCATTAATTTGGCCTCTTGGAGAAATCAATCCATCACGCTAATTGGGCGCAGTGCTTTGCTGCCAGGTGGCTGTCCTCAGTCCAGAAAGTTGGAGCACATATGGTCTGCACTGACTTCTAATAAAGAACAAAATTAGTGCTGGAGTCTTTGTTATTTTTTTTTCCACTTGCAAAAGTTTAAGAGGATATACTGAGCCACGACTTCTTTGACTTGCAGCCTTTGGAAATCATACCTCAACCCTTACAGTCGTTTGATTCTGGGATGGAGATTAGGGCTGTCATTTATGGTCCGTATCTCCAAAAAAAAAAAAAAAGTTAAATTTGTGCCAGCTGCCAGCACTAATTAACTGCCCTGATGTCTTGTCTATTGAGCAGCTGCAACAAAACCCTCTGCCTGTATCTTTGCGCATCTGCTCTGTCCTCTTGATGTGGAAGGCGCACTTGGGACAGAAGGAGGGTTTGGGGGGTGTAACAGTGGTTATGAGGCCTCCCAGTGAATTGGAACACGCTCCCACCTTGGCAATAGGAAGAGGGATGGGCTGCATTTTCATTCTGACACTTAAGCAATTTTCAGTGATCACCCTTTCTTCCTCAGATTTCCTGTTTGTTAATTTTTCTGTCTCTTAAATAAGTTTTTATTGTAAAAAAAATTACTGAAATTAATTTTTACCTTTTTATAGAAAAATTACTTCTTAATAGAATAAGATCTGATAAAATTTTGGCCAACTTGTATTCTGTATGTTTTCAAGCCACTGTGCTGTTGATTGTGGTGTCAGACTAGAGCGTGGCCATGGCCAGGAGCAAAAAGAGGCTTCTCCACCATCTCAAGCATGCGGTGGCTGGAGAGGTGGCTGGATCTAGGCATTTCTGGAACCTGTTCACTATTTTAGAGAGATGCTGCCTATTGCTAAATGATTTCCATACCTTCCCATGTGCAATGAAACTCAAGAAGAGCCTATGTATATGGGTGTGGGACATCTATGAATGTATTGTAAATGTCACTTGAGGGAATCCTATTTCTTCTGAATATCAGGCCCCTAAGCCAGCTATTCCTTGATGTGTGAAAAGCAGTCAGACAATTGCAAGCAGCTTGATGTATTTGAAAGATTAATCACCTTTCATGTTATTTGTTATTTGGCCGTCAGCATTTTAAACCTGACGGAAGAGTGTTGGAGCTGATTGCTGGGTCACAGCAGTCTCTGAGTAAATAAAAGCTAGGAATGTAATTTGTCTTTGTGAAGTAAAACAGTTGATTAGAGGGGAATGACAAAGAAAAGAGCTTCTAAACACAGTGGCTGCAGCCAGAAGCCACTTCAAGGTTTCATGCTGATACACCTAAATTACTGGATTGAGGATCCTTGATCTGAGATCTGGGTTGTTGTTCTGCTGCTCCCTCTTGTTTGTGACCCTGTAGGTCAATATCTTTGTACCTCTGTGTTTCACCCTGTATATGTTTATGAAAAATTAGTTATGCTTCTTTATTCCCAAAAGCTGTTTGGAGGTTGCTGGGACTCTGTAATGCCAGTCAGAATCTGCATCAACAAGCCCATGACTCAATGCCATCAAGACAAGCTTGGGCACCAAGAGGAGCACAGGAGCTCTTGTATGTGCTGTTGTGTTTCTGTGACTGTATGAGGACCGCTCCGTGTCGGAAAATTTATGGGCCAAATGCTGAGCATATATAAAATGACAAAATACATTTAGATCTTCTAAGTTGAGTGTCCGTCTCTTCAGATTCATTTGCTGACCCGGGCTGGGACTTTGAGTGCTGGTTGTTTGGCGTGATGTTAATTCCTCATTGCATTGCCTGTTGTCTCATCTCATCGCAGGTTAAATGAGATCTTGCTCTCTGCTTTCTGTGCACACATATTATGTTTCTTGGCAGTAAGAGAGACTTTTATTTTGTCCAATTGCTTTCTGAATTCATTTAAACTTTTGGCTCTCATCATGTGGCAGTGAGTTTCACAACTTAAAAATTAATTGGTGAGGAGGAAAGGTACTTTCTTCCCTTTGTTTAAGCACCTTGGTAATACAGTAATACAATAAATATTAGAATAAATAATTTGTTCTCTATGATTTATCTGGAAGAAGCTGATAACTCATTCCTGGTTGATTGCTTGGTGCTTAGCTGGTCTTCCTCTTCTTAATTGTTTAAGTTCTCTAAAATACATTGCCACATAAACCTAGCATTAGTTTTCTTGAGGAGGAATTACTTTGGTTGGCACAATGATCTCAGTGAGGGGGGATGACCTACAAGTCATCCAAGACATATTTCAGCCATGAAAATACTTGACAATTGTCTTTGCTGATCTCTCCTTTTCAATAACCACCTGATTAGGGAATAAGCATGAGAAAAGAGCAGACTTTTGGATCCTAGATTAAATTCAACAGATTTGCTCAAAGCCTACTTCTGCTAATTGAGGGCATGGTATTTCCAAAGACCACCATGGCTTATATAAAAGCAGTTCTGCCGGAGAGAGAAAGACCCACTTGAGAACAATAAAGTCCATTATTTTATAGCCTTCTATTGCATTGTATTTACATTCCAGGATCCTTGACCTGGATGGATCAAGCTGAGCACTTTCTACAAGTGACTATTTTAACTCCACTTGTTCTCTTTTATATTTTTAACAAAAGTACATTGAGTGGAAGCGAAGAACTGAGAGTTCGGAAATATTTATTACAATCCTGTCCTCTGAGTTGAATGCAAGATGATTTCCAACAGTATGTATGCTGATGGCCCTTCCAGTCCAGTTTTAAATGGCTCGTGTGCCAAGGTGCCCCTTGGGAAGACAGGGCTGCAGACCAACAGATTGTGGTTGACAAAGTGTATTCTGCTAGCTTTCCCCTGGGAGCTGAGGAAAGGGTTACCCAGTTCAACAGTTAATGTATAGAAGAAAATGGATGTTCGTATAAAACTATCATTTTCAAGTATGTGGAATTATTTTAGTGCTCATGAGTGCCAGATTGTGTGTCCTGAAGAGCATCCTTCTCCATCTGTAGAGCTCCATCTGTGGGCAATGGGGAGAGCTCCCCATATGCAGCTGCTGATGTTACTCTACGTGGTCTTTCAGTGACCATCCCAGGGCAAATTTAGACTTTGCATCTCTTCAGAGTTTTTTGTCCATAACGTGGAGCTTTCAGCAAGGACTTTGAAAGCCACTGTGGGAGTGGCACATTGGACTGTGGCAGGAGACCTTCATGAGCCTTTTTACATAAATCCTTCAAGAGCCGTAGGATCATGGTTACTGATGATCTGGTTCTTCCGTGAAATCTGAAACCTTCCATCTTTCGTGATTTTCTGAAGAACTTAGAGGCTTCAACCTGTCTCTTCCCCCCATATTATATACGCAGAAATGTTTGTCAAGGGACACATTCTTCCTCTAGTTACAAATTATTTTCTCTTTTACAGTGAAGTTACACTAGGTACTTCACATAATGGCTAAAGTTAATTGTTGAATCCCAGCACTGTCTAATTGGAAAACCTTCAGCCAAGTTATTGTGGGGTGCAATGGAGCTAAGAATTACAGCATTGGTCATGCATCGCTTCAGGTATTTCATTTCTTGTCGTTGATTTTAATACATGGGTGAGTCCAAATTTATCCTAAGTGGATTTAGCAAGTATCTTTGTTACCTTTTCATAACGATATTTCTAGTGATGACAGGCTAGTGCAGTTTGCTTAAAAGCCAAACAAACATAAGAAAATGTTGCAACATTGACCATCAGGCTTTTCCAGTAATCAATAAATTAACTGAAATTCTGTGTATCCTAACCAATGAAATACTGTAACTTTCAATTTAACCTTATAGATCTATGATTTGAAGTTTGTATTTTTCTAAATTCTTAGTCTGTCTCTGAGGAGATAAAATGATCAGAATAAATGTCTCTTTTTCTCAGCACTACAAAACTATGAGCTCAACTATATTGAAAAATTTCTATGTTACCAATAAAATTTCATGGTCAAAGTCAACTCTTGAAACATGAGATCAAGAGTGATGAAGCTCACTGTGCATGCTCCAGAGTGAGATATCAGTTGCTGCCATTCCATCTCAAAGGACTTTATGGATCTCTGGTGTGTAAAATGATTTTTGTATTGTATCACAAACAGAGTCGTCTTCAGGGAGGAATGAAAGTATATTGTTTCTGACATCTTTTTTTTTCTGACAATTTTACACTTTGACATTTCTCTATACCAACTTGTTTTCTTACTCACTGACCCAAAAATACCATAATGGTCTGGTTCAAAGGCTGCAACTAGCCTCAAATTTTGTGCTCTATTGAGCCTTCATTTCAGTTTAGTTTACTGAATTGTCAAGTTATCTACCTATGAGAGTTGGAGAGAGATGGAAAGACACTGCTAGAATTCTGATGACTGAGAGACCATGAATGGGGTGGAAGGCAAGATTTCATAGCGGTGCTACTGCATTATTCATGAGAAAATTAAAGACAATGTTTTGACCTTGAAATTTTTTTCCCCCTTTCTTTTCTTCATCTAGGGTTATAGATATAGGCTGTAGCCATGAAGTTGTTGCTAGGATGCCAGAAACTTGATAAATCTGTCTTTCACATGCAAAAACTTTGCATAATTTTGGAGCTGTCAGTTTTACTGAGTTCTAGGATCACCCACTGAACTTGGAGGTGTGGCTACAGCTCTGTCCAGCCGATGTGTTGTCCACTGAAGAAGTGTGAAGGTCAGAGTAATAATTTCTGCAAGGCATAACTGGCACTGCAGATGGTGGTCTAAACATACGACCAAGGAATCTTTTTGTCATGGCTTCCTAGTTGTTCTAATGAGTTCTAGGTTCACGAAGAGTTGCAACAGAGACAATGAAAAATGATGCCTGTCCATTGTATTTCCCTTGCTCTGGAATTGGGCAGCATGAGATGCTGTTGTATTTAAAATTCTTTCACAAAACAATAACTGTTGTTTTAAACCACATCCTGGGGGGCCACAGTCACAGAACCCTACAAGAGTAGGGGTTTAAAGTGGGAGCACCCTAATATGCTCAGGGCAGCAACATAGACCTTTGGAAAAAGCAACAGTGAAACCAAATTCTGGCTTAGAAACATGTTTGAATTTGTAATGTGCTTCCATTATACTGCATAAAGGATGTTAGATAAATGCAAAACTTGCTCATAGACCTGTACCTAGTTGCTCTTATTCGGCAAATGTCTTGACTATTAAATGTACTGTTGTTCTTTCCAATCAAAAGCAGGGACTGTGGCCCAAGAATATGATGCTTCATCATGGTCCGATAGTTGAGCTCAGAGCAGCTGTTGAACTTCTGCCAGATGCAAAGTTTGTGTTAGGCCAGTCCTGCTCTTAGAAACTGGGCTAAGGAAAGCACAGGAGCATTCATTCATTGCAATGGGGTGGGTGTGAATCGAGATTAAGCATCTGTAATTTTCTCCTTCTGATGAAGCACAATTTGTTTCTGTGAGTTGGGGTGCAATGTAGGGAATGGAGCTTGCCTCAGAGCCCTTGCAGGCAGGTAATGGGTGAGCTCTGAGAGGGAGCTCCCACCTTCCTACGGGTGGGTATGGTCAGCCTACCCTGTGAGAAGACAAGTAGGCAGCAAGCGAGGAATCCTTGCAACGGTGGGAGGGAGGTTTCTCATCTCCCAGGCTCTGCTTTGCTGCTGGCAGCGAAATGTGCTTTCAAAGCACAAGTTACAAAAGAGGAGCAAGAAAACAAGATGCAAATTAGAGAAGAAAAAAACTTCAGAAGAGTTTCCTTTGTGATTATGACTCAGTTGTTCAGAGAGGCAGTCGGTGTAGCTTTTGATGCATCAAAAGCGTGTCACTGTAGCCTTTAATAAATTCCTCTCTTTCGGTGCCTTTGCACATATAGGGAGGCCACAGATTTACATGGCACCAGACCTGCTTGCCTGAACACTAGCCTGTTGCTATAAGTAAAGGAAACACAATACAGAAACCTTCTCGCTGCTTTCTGCACTCTGTTGGAGATAAATGCCTCATGGTCGCTTCTTTTTCTGTGGTGGATCTGATTAGATGCAATCAGTGTTTCTGTCTACAGGTACAGTACAACATGCTCACCAGCTCTATTTTTTTCACTTTGAAATAGAAACATGAGGCCTCAGTCAGAGACGTATCCACGGAACAAGTGATTCTTTCCTTCAGCCAACTCAAATTCCCTCTGTTTCCTTCAGTTTTTTATACAGGATAGAGGAATTGTTGGATTTCCCCACCCCCAATAGGGTCAGATCGATAGCTCTGCTAACAATTGGCTATCTGCTATCAATCTGCTATCTGCTTCCTTCAGAGAAGGGAAGCTGCCCATCGTATGTCAGCTTTGCCGGATGTTTTTACTTCCAGTGCTCTATGAGTAACCTGTGAACAAACTTTTTCATCTCTTCAGGTCAAGACTAGGCACTTATGGAGAGGTGGTATTTAAGCACAAGTGATTGGAGTCTTGGTGCGTGGGGTAATTGGATCAAAGCACAGATGAAGTTATTGGCTCCACAAAGCAAACTAAAATTAGCTGATATAAGGACCTGTTCTGGTATTAGATGCTGAGAAGTGCAATTCTGCTATGTAAGGAGAGTCCATTTATCTGCAGTCGGGTTGTGACTGGATGTGTCTCAAGTTGCTCCCAGGCCATTCTGTCCTGTGAAATGTTAAAGCTGAAAAGAAAAGCCCTGAGGCAAGTTGTACCAAATGAACTTCTCCTGAGCTGCCTCCTAGAGCCGTGTGGGAGGCAGAAATAGCGTGAATACATCTCTTGTCTACCTGGAGTGCAAACCTCGAGTGCTGGTTATGCAGCAACTGTGTTGTCCCGTGTGTAGGTTATCACTGTGTATTGCTTGAAGGAATCTGTTGAGGAAAACTGTGGCTTTTTCATGCGTTGCTACTATGACATTTGAACCAACCTGTCAACAAATTGTGTGACATTATAAATATAGCTAGATGTAGACGAGAAAGAAATGCTTGTATTTGTCTTTCATCCTTATTCTGCCCAAGGCGAAGTCAAAGCACCTGTTAAAAGAGTCTTTAGACCCACATCTTGAAAGACACCTAATTCTGGTTACCTTGACTTTGGTCTTTCTACTTGTATTTTGTGGAATCACAACAGTCTTCTAGTCAAGGCTGTGGAGCCCACTGAGAGAAAGGCAGCATCCTTCAGACCATCCAAACTGAGGTAATTTTTTCCTTTTGAAAAGGAAATGGCTGAAAAGGAAAAGCACTGTAATGCCCAGCGCTGCTGTCAGATGGTGCTGCTTACTGCGTTGGCTTAAAAATAGATCAATACATTCAGTGCTCTTCCCTCATTATGCCCAAATCAAGGGAAAAACTGAACCCGTAATTTTTACCAGCTGCTGTCAGAGTCCTGTGGCAACCTGCCAGCATCATGGCTTGTTGGTTATTATGGACAAATGAAAAAACAGAGGAATTCCACCACCCTATTTCGCTCGGGTGGTCCCTGGCTCTTTATTGGCCCTGAGGCTTTATGGCCCTCATTTTAGCATAAGCCAGTCTAGCTCTTGAACATGCATGGATCTGAAAGGTCTTAGCAGTGGAGTTCTGGAAATTGGAGCATAAAAAGGCAGATTTTCTCACACAGGGATGCACCGTGGGCCAGTGGAGGGGCTGGGAACAGTGGAGGGGCTGTATTTCTTCCCCCTTCTCTCCTTCTTGCCCCACTATGATTTAGGAGAGGTAGTGGCGTGGCAGGAGTAGACCTTATGTAAACTGTGTTGCCGGGTGATCGTGCTCTCTGCTTTCTGTAAATGCTCAGTCCTGTGTTAGTGACTCGGCCCCTGTCAGATGAGCCAGCTTGGTACATGCTTTTAAGCAATATATGCCTGTATTGTAAATGTTAGCTATGTATTTTGGTGGCCTAACAGCTGGAGACCGTTATGGTGTGACAGCACAGCTCTCCTACACTTCATGGGAAATTCACTTTGGTCGACCTACATTTATCTCAGCCTCCACGCGAACCTGCTCTGTAATCTCTCACTTGTGTTGTTGTAAATCTGAAACACTGAATCAGGAAACAGAAGCTTGCCAAATTTGTTAAATAAGCAGAGGCCGTGTTATTTGGAGACTGCCACGGTGTTTTCTTGCTCACATGGTCCTGGAATGTGTCTCCTGATAGGGGGAAGGGAGCATTTGTGAGTTCTCACAATGAGTCATTATGGTAAATACTATGTGTTTTTTTAAAAAAAAATTGTGAACTAGAATTAGATGTTTCTGAAATAATAAGTTAGGACCAGGCAAAAATCCTGATAAGGCTGCTGGCACTAGCCAAGAAGCTTCATGTACGTGTGATGTGTGAGCAAGGTAAAAAGCATACTTTTAGGGAAGACTATTTTTAGAAGTTACAAATCCTACCTCTTCCATGTACTGTCCTATTTTTAGCCAGGAGTGCTTCCGAGCTCTCAGCCTGCTCCCAGCTGTGCTCTGCAGGAGCCTGCTGTACATCGCTTTGTTAAGAGCTTGTTGCCTATTACGGAACACGGACTTTGTGGTAATTGCCCTGGGTTAACCAGTGACAAAATGGGTGTATATTAGTTTCATCTTTCTTTCAGCATCCCTTAGTACCACTCTCAGAGGAGGCGGCTAACCTGTGAGCAGTGAGCAAATTTGGATTAGCACATAGTTAAACAGACAAACCAGCTTGGCTGAAGCTGTGAGATGTTTGGAAAGTAACAGAAGGGGTCGGATGCTACACAATCCCACCCTCCCCCTGCTTCTTCCCCACCCTTAAGAGCTTTCAGCCCCAGGAACACCCCTGACACTTCTGCTTCTCAGGACCAAGAAAGAGCATCCCATAGACTAGAAGGGCAAGTTTTTGGTAAGCAGTGAAGCCTGGAACAGGATAGCCCATGGCCATGAAGAGGTGCAATGGCAAGCGATAGAAGTTTCTTGGCTGTTGGCAAGGGAAGGAAGGCAGTGTGATAGAATGGCAAAATCCATTCAATCTGTAGAAAGGTTTCTGAGGAAAAGGGGTGCTTTTTGTACATAATAGCTCCTTTTTACATATACAAGAGTGTAGCACAATGATGCACATTTCTGCAGGCAGACAGATGTTGCCTATTGAGAATCGGGTCAGAAAAGGTTGCATCTGCAATGAATGTGTGATTAGTAATTACCCTGAATGGCCCTGTGTGAAAAACTTGCTGATTCCTGCAACTCACTATCTAGTAGATGCTATTTAATCCCACTTGTAAGCTTTTGAAATTCTGGCTAACAAAGTCTTTGCAGGTGTGACGTAATGAGCATCTTTGTAGAGTTGGGATCTGAAAAGACATGATGAACACGGAGCAGGGAGGGGTGTGATATACAGGCAGGTGAACAGTGTGTGTAAAAGTTGTGTGTGAGAAGGAGGTGGAGAAGAATGAAAGGAGTTTGACTAAAAGTGAGAGAGGAGGGTGTAAGATAACATTCCTCATAATGATTCTCTAAGGGAGGGAGGGAATGTTTCAAACCGAACCTGAACAACAACCTGAAAAAGCTGCTTTCACAAATTGCCAGATCTCCCTGGACACCTCTGCTTGAGGATTTTCTGCAGCTGGTTCTTCTCACTTTAAGTCTTCACCTGATTGATCCTTGCCATCTTTCCTAGGAGCATCTCAGTATGCTCACATGCTGGCCCCAGGACTTGGTCATCTTGAGCAGCTTGTTGGACTATAAGTGTCCTGTCCCCAGCAAGTCAGCTCATTGCCTGGATTTTTCATCCAAATGCTTTTGAATGCCTGGGCAACAGCCTGGCCCTGAGAAGTGAAGAGCAGAGTGTGTCTGGGAAAGGGGTGGATGAAGAGGGAGACGAGGATGGTGGCATTCAAGAGAACTTTGACCATTCTTCCTTGCATAGTTTGGAGTATATCAAAGGAGTGAACGTTGGGCTAAGATACACTGCCCTTTCCTCACTTGACTGGTGATAATGCTCATGTCTTATGTAGTTCATCACCAAATCTTCACCATGGTTTAATGATGAGGGAAACTGAGGCACAGAGCGATGAAGAAACTTGTCTCATGTCGTCAGCAAGCAACAGGCAGAGCACAACAGAAACCCTTCCTGAACTGGTGCTATGAGCTGGCTTGCCCTGCCTCAGTCTGTCCCTACCCAAGGGAGGACAGTGCCTACACAGGAGGCAGATGCTTCTTTTAGCCCTTTCACCAAGTGCTGTTAAGCCCCATAAAGGAACTTGTGTTGAGATGGAGCATTTTTTTATATTGAAGCTGATTGCTGGCATTGCTCCCCCAGGCCATTGCCTGGCCAGTGGCTTGGAACGAGGGCAGGGATGGGTGGTAAACGCCGGCTTTTACATCTGGGTATTCCAGCTCAGTAGGTATGCACATGTCTGGATTGTCCCATCTCCTGCCTTTTTTAATATCATCTTATATATCGCCTTTTACTATGATGTGCAGGCATCCAAGAGATGATTTTAACAGGATGCATACCCACCAGCAGGAGGTGTTTTGGCTGAGCAGGAGATGGCCAAAGTCTGGAAGCTGAAACTGGGCGTGTTCAGATAGCGATAAGAGATGGGGTTTTTTAAACTGAGGTTAATTAACCAGTTAAACAATTAACTGAACCATTCTCTGTCGTAGGAAATCTCTTAGTCTAGGCCTAGATGTTCATCTGGACGTGCCGTTGCTCAAACAGATGCTCTGGGGTGATGTAGAAGTTGCTAGGTGAGGTTCTTGGTGGTTTTTCAGGCTGTCTGGTGTAAGTTCATAATGATTCCTTTTGGCTAAACGTGAATGCCCTAAAGGTGCTATCAACTCTGTCTTTTTTCCATAGTTGTACTGGTTTTTAATAAGCCTAGGTTTTCTTAAGCCTAGGAAAGTGTTCTGGAGGTAAGCGGGAAAGAAGGCAGCAGACACAGCTTTTAATTTTCCAATCCCTCATGTTTGGCCAAGGACTGCCCCAGCAGTGGCTGGGTTCTGTTTTGCTCTTCCTGATGTGTTTGATGCCCCTCCTTTATCACAGCCGGGATGGATTGCTCCCACTTGTCCTCCCTGCCCTTTCTCTTGGGTTCGCACAGATAAATTGCATCCACGCTTTTCTGGAGGAGAGGGAGGATATTCACCCCAACATGGATGAATTTCTCAACTCTGATGTAGGTCCTCTCTGTGAAATTGCCCTTTAGAGAGTTGCTCTGATGATCAAATGGGTGTTAAAAACTTCTAAATGGCACATTAAGCGATATGGACTTTTTTTTTTTTTTTAAAACATAGAAGGGGATTTTTGTGGATGATAATGCCAAAGTGATATGCTACTTTTGCCCCATTTACTTCTGCTTTTCTTTTGCTGTGTGGTCTGGGAATACAATATGCTGCTCAGCGATGGCAGAGGCTGTTCTCGCAGTGTTCTCCTCACATTCAGAAATAGGAAGAACAAGCTGTACATGAACGAGAGTATTTTTATGAGACTCCACTCCAGCTTTGCATTTCCAAGTGCTTCAACGCTACGTCTGATCTTTGGCATGTTTACGCACAAGCTTTGAGGCTCTGCCCATCACTGCCTGGGCAATCTTGCACCGTTTGCCACCTTCTTGTTCCAAAGGTGTTTTTGCTCCTGACTCCCACCAGGAGGCTTGGCTTGCCGGTCCCCACCAAAGTTGAGATGAAGGATGGTCTTGAGACATCCTCATCTGGAGGGGCAGTCTCAACATCTGGTGCTTATTTTGGAGACGGAAGGCTGACTGTGGAGCCTGTGGAAAGAGGTAAGTGTTGCTGAAGGATGGCTTGTGTCTCAGGTGGACTGAATTGCCTCTGAGCACGTTTCTCAGTTCTTGGAGAGTGTAGTAGCTATAAATTAGAGGCATCACCTATGTGTCTAGACAGAAGAGGGGCATCTGAGCTGGAGATAGATTTTTGGTCAATTTGTGGGTCATCTGTACCTGTGAATTCAATGCAGACAAGTTTCCTTCAGCAATAAAAAATACAGAAGTGCTGTGGTGTTCTTTGGTTTCCAGAGCTCTGGGAAAGACATTAGTGTGTATTGGTATCATCAGTCAGGAGCTGTGGCTGTTGTCCTTTGCATGGGGCTGCTGCGTTAGTGATACACCTGAATGATAGGTCTCAGTGGGAGACCCGGACTTAATGTGACAGGGAAGGTGGCCTCTTCTATTTGCTTGTTAATTATCTGCCTTTAATACAGTTCAGGCACTTGAAGCTTTATTTTTAGAGACTGATTGCTTTTGGTAATTAGATATAATGGCTGAAATAGCTGTTCTTTAATGACCCAGTTCTCATCAGGACCTGACACTATAGCTGAAAGAAATGTTCTTATCCTCCTTTGTGTTTCCGGATTCCTTTTTCTTAAAGTCTGAGGTGAACAGACAGATGAGCTTAGGCTGAAAGCTGGGGAGCTCCAAGGAGCTGGAGCCACACTTGTGGTCTTCTACCTCTGTGCCGGGACAAGGCAAGAGCAGAACCTTGATCCGGTCTTAGTCGCCCAGGTACATGGTTGGCGTCACCAGCAGAGGAGATCTCTCTTTGGCACTGTCCTTCAAGCAAAGCAGCTGGTTTTACTGCACAGTTTTGTTCTGCTAATATTCTCTTTCATGTTGCGAAATGCACAATCCAAAGATGAAGTCTAGAAAGGGGTTTGTCAGCCCAAATGTTTTATGACTCTGACCTAATCCGTAAGTAGGAACCTGGCCTCCTTGGTTACAAAACACTGAAAATAACGATGCCAGGAGCTAAGCTTTATCAGCTGCCTCTTCTTAAAAAAGATTTGTTGTATAATGGTGTGTCAGGTGTTATTTTGCTGTGATTTAAGGGTCTGGGTCTGCTCATTGATTTAAATATTTTCCAAGAGCATTATGAACCCTGGATATTGGGTCAGATTTCTGGCTTGCAGACCTTACAGTTCAGTAACTCGCAGGCTCTTTTTAATAAAAGCCCTCAGGAGGAGCGATGTGTCAGGGTGCAGTGAAATACATGCTCTGTTCACAAAGGCGGCAGCAACTGCATCAGAAGATTAATATTTTGTATATCCTGACGCTGAAATGCAGGCTTTGGCTGGAGCGTCCAGGTATTGTTGTGTCACAACCGTATTTTATTACATTTTAAGCTACAGCAACTGAAACAGCACAGTTGCTTCCACATGATAAATAGTGGGAATAAAAACTGATTAAATAACAGCCTTGCAAAAGGGGGGAAGCTGCTAGGAGCTTTCAGCCTTCTGATCTTCTGATTTGCTTTGTCTTTCCTTTTTTACCTTGAGGTAGTTTATGGTATACGGTAAAATGTTCCCTGGGAAGTGAATTATGTAACTTTCAGCAGTGTTAACGCGTGATGAAGTGAACACCGAGCCGTTCAATTAACACTGCACTATCACTTACACTGATATACACAGGCGTATTCGTGGCATCTGCATTGATGTTAGTTGGTCAGAAAAATACTGCCATTGTCAGCGGTAGGAACTGCTGGGTGGAGGGGCAAAAGGGTTGGCAGTAAAATGCAGTAAAATCCTGGTGATGCTGATGCTCAGCTCCAGCATTCCCGTACTGTCAGGGGACCTGCTCGGCATTTGCAGTTCTGCCGGCAGAATAAACCTCAGCTGGGTACTCTCTATGTTGCTGAGTAGATATTTCAGCAACTACCAAGTTCTTCTGGATGTTGGAGTTTGTTTGTTTGGGTTTTTTTCTTTTTCTTCTTTTTTATTTTTTTTTTAAAAAGAAGAGTTCAAACCCATGATCTCTACAGTCTAGTGGTCCCTCTCTAAGAGCTGCACCTACCAGGGCTTCAGAGGAAACACAGAGAGAGCCTGACATTTGTATTAGGGAAAGCAGGAGCTATAGGAAAAGAGGTCTTTGACTCAGTGGGATAAATGGAAGGGAACATCACACTGCCTCTTTTCTGTATAAACTTCCATGCATGTGAGGAAAGATATAAAAGCTGTGATAAATATACATGGGATAACTTGTTCCTGATACTTGATTCCCTATAACAACAAAAAGCTTAAGGACAGCTTGCATTAAGTTATGTTGCAGCTTTTTTTTATTTAACGTTAAATGCTAACACAAATTTTGTCACATCTTCAAGTTCCTTCTTTCTGAGAACAAGGAACAAATTGTCCTGCATTTAAGTACAAAATCCTTACACTAGAGACATCTGAAACCCCATCACAAAGGTCTTGTGTGGCCATAAAATATAACCTATGAAGTAATGTGCTCCCAAAGGCGGTTGGTTGTGCTGGCTGAAATGCACGCTTGGCAGATCTTGCAGCTCTTAAACAGCTTTAAAAAAAACCTTACCAGCAGTGCTAGGAGATGAAGAGGAAGGTAGGCTCTCTCCAAACCTCCAGCTGCACGTGCATAACTCCCACCAGGAGTTTACGTTAGTGGATTTATGGAGTTGGCTTAGATTTATGGCAGAGATGCAGAACATGAAGGCCCTGGGGGAGAAGTCAGTTCCTGCCCCAGAGCAAAGTCTTGCCCTTATCAGCAAGCCCGGAGTCGGGAGCTTGCCCACTGAAGAGCCGTTTGAGCTCGTTTGCTGTCAGCTGCATTTTGTGACTCCATAAAACAAGACCATGGGGTACTTCTCGCCAAGCTGTGCTGCTTTGGGGACAGTCCCCGCGGGAGGGTCAGCTCCTGCCAGGGATTGCCGTGCTCTTCTTGCAACCTCACCTGCCCAGGATTCTTGGAGCTTTGTAGGAAAAGTCTGAGTTTGAGATTTTTTTGTTATTTTTCCCTTTTGTTTTCTTTTGAAAGTGTTGTTAAAGAAAGAAAATGGGCGAGATTTGCAAAAGAGAAAGGCGAGTTAGTCCAAAGGTGCTGGGTTTCATTCTGTTTGATCTGTTGTGGGGGTGGTGTTTGCTTATCCCTGGTAATGATTGGACTCTACTCAAATCATTGGTTGACACCTGTAAGTGATTTATCTTGATATTCATCATCTCACTTGCACAGATAATGTATTTTAACCCAGGTAGCACAGGGATGACCAGTGCTTTCTCATCAGTTCAGCACAAGCCGCCCAACACATAAACCAGAGACCCCAGACTGGGAAACCAGTCACCAGCGATTCAGAAACTTTCTAAGTTTGCGTTGAGTTTACTTCTGTGTTTGAGGACTCAGTTTTAAAGGCACCGTTCAAGTATTTCAGGCTTTACTGGCGGGATTGGATGGTCTACCTAATGTCTTGTTAAATCTAGGCCCTGCAATGATAGAAGCAAGCAGCACTGGCAGCTGAACGCACCCCTTTGCACTGCATTGGTTTTAGTGCTTACAACTTTACCAGCTTTCAAAACCTGACCCCAAGGTTTCCATGCAAAGCATTTACCTCAGGATTAGATTTTAGGAAGAAAAACAGTTTTCAGCACCAACAGCTGTGGCTCTGCGTTTTTGGTTGAACATGACAGGGAGGTTGGATTAAATGATCTCTAAGGTCCCTTGCAACCTAGGCCGTTCTGTGATTCTATGATTATTTTACCATGTTCAAATAGTAACATAATTCTTAGTTACCACATACTCCCATGCCTTGCAACGTGGGGAGAGAGAATTTTGTAGTCTTAGAAGAGCCTTTTGTTGTCACTCGGTGTGCTTAACTTCGAGATCTGAAAGACTGTGTTTTGTGCTGAACCTCTTAGAAGGTTTTTGTGTATGCTTGGTGGAAGTCTGGGTAATGCACCTTGTCCAGAATCTTCCATCTGCACGAGGCATGGCGGGCACGTGCCATGGCTGCAGGAGCTGACAAAGGGATTTCTTGTTCTTCGTCTTTCCCCTCCTTTCTCAATGGCTGAGGGACCAGGGGCAGAGTCAAAACCCCATTCATCTCCTTCTGCAATTGCTTTAGTTTTTAGGTTGAAATGCACTTGTTTTTCATGTCTTCCTGCATGGGAAGATCAAGTCTTTGAGTGCTGCTTTTTGAACACAAACGTGTCTTGTTTAGTATTAGATTTGCCTGACATAACCTAGTTCTAACAGAGCTAGACTTTTTTTTTATAGTACAAGAACAGAGAAAGATAGCTTTATTTGTTTTTCCTTAGCAAAATAATGAACTGTAAACTGGTGCGTGCATCTGGGCATTGTCTCTGCTATACTGTATTTTTTCCTCCAGAGCCACCTTGGCGTCATGCCCATGTAATTAAGTCAAAACGAGTAAGCAACACGTGCTTCGACTGTGCCATGTGGCTCCCTATTGTATGTGTTACAATGGAGCTTCTCAGAACATGCGGGTTAATTAACATCTTTTAGGGACCTGAATAATAGATATTGGTGCACAGGGCTTTAACGTGTTAGGCTCTAATCAGTTTATTAGAAGACAGATGAAGACAACACAGCGGGGCTGTATTATTCTTGCTTCTAGCCCTGGAAATTAAATTGCATAGCATTTATTTGAAATTAACCAAATGCGATCTGTTTAAAAATGTACTAGGACCCGTTTTGTTCAGGTCTATACTTTACTTGTTTGTTTGTTTTCACTGCTTCTGGAGAGAAAAGACAGCCACGTTCAACCCTTTCCAGCGCCTTGTAGCACTCATCAGTATTGCTTTCTAAAATTCCCCCTTAGCTTAATTAACATTACAGTCTGTACCCAAGCCGCATTAATTAATTGGTTGCAAATGGCAATTTTGAAGATGGCAGTGGCAACTACCGTTAACAATCTGCAATCAGCTTTTCCTGCCCATACGAGAGGGATGGCACAAAGGAGCTCTGAGTAAGCAGCAGGCTTTTTTTACTGTTTTGGGGTTTTTTTATTATTATTTGTAATGTGAGAGGTGGAAATCCTTCTTTATTCTGTGGTTACATGTCTCCACGGAGTAGAATCCAGTGATGGAAAGGACAGGCTCTGGCATTTTGACCGTCTTGCCTGTTGATGAGTGAATCTCCTTTTCCTCCTTCTCTGCTACCTTGCAGCATGCTCTGTGCAAACCAGAGGGCTGTCAAGGTGCCTGCTGTCCCACATCTGTAGAGCATTCCACAGCCTGATGGAGATACCTGAGCATTGACCTACACCACCTGTCATTTTAGGACAGAGACTGCTTGGCAGTGTTGTGGGTAGCTGAACTGCTTTTAAACTTGCCTGATGCAGGTGAGAACCTTCATAAGTTGAGGGTCACGTTTTGCTTTTACCATTTATTTTGCTTTGGGGATCAGTTTTGCGATCCTTCGCAAACTGCAGGTGCAGGGGTTAATTAACATCTGGCTGGAAGCCAGCCAGAGCAACTGTGCTGTGGTCACAACTTTGTCACAGCCCTGATGTGGTGACAATATCAGAAGCTCATGCCCTCCTTACCCCATCACTGAAATGACTTACAGAAGTACCTGCTAGTGCCCAAAGTGTCCTCATTTACAGAGTAGTCAGTGGGCAGCACTGAAGCATGAATCTTTATACTCTTAAGAATAAGAAGGAAGAATGCTTTCCCTGCAATGCTTTGAAGGGCTTTATTAGTTGGCAGTCCATTTTTTAGGCCTGTTTTTACTGGTAGAGAGCCTCTGCAGATGCCCTCTCTCCATTACCTCTTGTTGGACTGATGCTTTAGTTGGCAAACTCAAAGCTTCTTCTCAAAATCCTGGTGCTTGCAGGAGTTACCAGAGTGCAGCAGCCTCCACTCTCGAAGGGCTTTAGGGCATTGCGTGGAAGCAAGATGCCTCAATCATGGCAGTGGGCTGAAAACAGGGGCTTTCATCCAGGAAAGAGAAGAGCGAGCATGGCTGGAGGGTGAGGAAGTCTGTGATAGGGGCAGACGGATCCTCAGCTTGGATGCTGCTTTCCTGTCCTTGTAGAAGAAGCAAAGGGGAGAAGCAGCACACCCAAAAAGGACGGTAACGTGGTACCCAGCACAACAGGTATGGGATAAGATGTTTAACAACTGAGGGCTGAGGAAGAGCCCAGAAAGCTTTGCTTGTGTGGTCTCCTCTGTTTGCCAGTGGTGGCAAGTGAGGCAGGTGTATTTGACTCGGTTTCTACTGTATTCAGAGGGAAGAAAAGCAATTTTAAAAAAAAAAAAAATTATCAAATACTTTGGGATCAATGACCATGGAATGTACAGTCCCTGAAATGCGGTGTTATTACTAAACTGAGGCCACAGAGATGTGGCCTTTTCTAGCCTCTACTTTGTCAGCTGCGGTTTCTTCCTCTAGGTGGTATTTAGGAGATGCTGACCCTTGATCTTGGCAGGCAGAATTGCTCATCTGATCCCTCCCTAAGCCAAAATTCACCAGATGACCACGTGCAGTATAAACAGGTCTTTGCTAAACTGGTTCCTCTTGACTTCAGTGAGGTAGGATACCTTTGCGTCAGGGACTCGGGCAGCTCACCTGCCTTTAGTCCTTGCAAAAGAGATAAGGACAAGCAAAAAGGGGGCACAGCTGTGCTTGAAAGGGAATATTTCTTTGTGGCTCAGGTCTTACAGCAGGTTTTGTTAGTGCTGTTGGGCAGACGGGTGGTGTGGACATGGAGAACCACCCACTAAACTGTCCTTGAGTAGGCAGAGAGTTTCAGTCCAACTCGTGCGCTGTCACTACGGCTCCAGGTAGCCAGAAGCAGAATATGGAACCATCTGCTCTCTTCTTTATTCATGCCAGCTCTACTTTTCCATACAATGACAGGTGAAGGGAAAAGAATTTGCATTCCCTCTACCCACAAAAATTACACGAGGCCAATAGGCAGCGAAGAGTCACTTCTCTGAAATGACAGTACCTTGTTCGCATATTTTAACTTCTTTTGCCTTCTGGCTCTGGATTATTCACGAGCCAGACAGTATGCTGCCTAAATACCAATAGTGAGTAATGAGGATTAAGTGTTACCTCTAATTCCATCTTTATGAATATTTCAGAACTTCCTGTTCAGGCTTAACTGCTATTTTGGTGCAAAAAAGGCAAGTCTTGGGAGTTGAGCTGCTGTTGGCCGTGACATCACAGCGCTGTGATTTGGGTCTGGCATGACACATATTCCAGAGAGCTAAGCTTGCTCAAGCCTCTTATGTAGATGTGTCTGAGAACCTCTGCACTGAGAGAGAAGCACTCATTAGTGAAAGGGCTACATTTTTAGTATGCGAAAAATGTGATTTTTCTGACTGCTGCTGCTACTTTTCTTTTTTTTTTTTTTTCTTCTTCCCAGTTTGCTTCCTGAGCTGTAAAATTCAGCTTCTGAGCCAGCACGTGAGTTGTGGAGAAATCGGGGAATCTATGGCTTGGTTCCAACTCAGGAATAGTGTAGAATTAGGGATCAGACAGGGAGTGGTGTAGGTAATCCTGCGGCAAGGGAAGGAACTGAAATGTGGTCTCCTGGAGACAGGTGAGGGAGGATACTCTTAATGCCTGGGCTAGTAGTGGTAGTGGTGCCTCCTCTTCTTTTGGCAGGTTGTGAAGCATGGGTTTGGTGTGGGGCAGGTTAGGAACTTTTGATCACGGTAAAGAAACAAACAATAAAAAAAGAAAATAATCATCACTGAGAATTTTTTATCTGGAAGTGCCTGGTTAAGAACATGAAGGAGATTTGGAAGTGGAGCTGCTTAATCTGAAACTTTTTCAGATCTCGCGACAGAAGTTGTGAGAGCAGTGAAATGAAAGCAAGCTGCCCCATGCAAAGAGATGGGCTTTTAGTGCCCGTCTCCAGGGGCAGGTGAGGAGATCCTCAGGAGTCGTATCTGTGGTGTGCAGGATGTCTGTCACCAAGGTCCTTCTCCCCCTTTCAAACACACTAAAACCTTCCTCTTTCTCTGACAGTTCTGCGCAAGCCCAGAATTATTTCAAATGCCCATCAGGGTGGTGAAACACTGGCACAGGTTGCCCAGAGGGATGGTGGAGGCTCCATCTCTGGAGGCATTCAAGGTCAGGCTTGATGGGGCTCTGAGCAACCTGATCTAGTTAAAGATGTTCCTGCTCACTGCAGGGGGTTGGACTAGATGGCATTTAAAGGTCTCTTCCAGCCCAACGCGTTCTATGATTAGCAGGCTCTAAAGGTTTGGGGAAAGACTTGTCTCCTCTCTGCACCACGAGGTGAGCTGTTTTCCTCTGTGTTGTCTTTTCTTGCTGTGACAGAACCACAAGCGCTTTCCTCTGCGCTTCCGTGGTGGAGGAGAAATGGCACAAAGTGGTGGTTCAGGGGCCAGAGATTTGTTCTCTGCCTGCCGTCACTAAACAGGGTGACTGCAGAACATTTCTTACCCAGCAACATGCAGAAAGCAGGATCAGTGCTAGGGAGCAGTCCAAAGGCAGGATTAAACCCACCTCTTGCAGCAGCACCTGTGTAGCGTTGTCACATCAGAATGGATGAAGGGCCCCTTACAAACAGCATCATAGCTTTGTGTGTCCCCAGAAGGGTTTTATAATTTCAGATTGTGTCAGTCAGCACCTTTTTTTTTTTTTGTATTACAGCACCTGGCGTTGAAAGGAATAGTAGTTTGCACATACATCATCAAGTACACTTTTTTTCTATCTTCCTTTTCTCCACCTGCTCACTAGATCAATAGGAACAATGATGGAAAATGCTCAGTTTTGTGTAGGAAAATGGTATATGTGGACATCTGAAAATTATCCCATTACAGAAGCCAGGAAGACCAGTCGTACACTGACCGTGATGGTAAAGTAGATGTGACCCAACACAGCTTTGCCACAGTACTGCTGGGCAGTGGTGCACTTTCCTGGAGTCATGAACTAGATGGACTGTTAGGACTCCGAAAATTGCGTATTGCCAAACTGTCCTTCATAGCACACGCTTCAGTTGTCATTCCAAATGGCTGCTATCCCCTATGACTGTTACGCAGTTAATGATCGTTCAGTGGGAAAGAAAACTTTTCTCTTTCCTAAGTGGAAAGGTATAATCCTTTGCCTGAAGGCTTCAATTAGTGCACTGGAGTTGAATATAGTCAATGATTTCAGTGCCCAGGTAATTTCCTTTAGACATAAGCTGCTATGGTCTTATGCAGAATCATGCCAAAAGGCAATGATGAAATGATGAAAATTTCTGCTACAGCCTTCGTGTTTGAGGGCATTCATAAAGGTGGCTTTCAGAACAGAAACCTACCTAGTCCTTCCCAGCTGGGAAAACAGGACACATCAGGATTTGAACAGTAAAACTTGCTGGGTGGTTGCTAGGACACTTCTCACTCCAGCAATTTTCTGTAAGGTTGATCCATTCAAACTGAGGTGTTTCGCAGGATTGCACCAAATTTATCCAAATATTCAATGAGGTATTGTCAACATTGTGTAATTTGGGGGTAAGAGATTTTTTTTAATGTAGCATTGAGGTAAAACAAACTCCAGATAGCTATTCTTCCGTCTGTCAACACACAATGTTTTAATAATTTCAGTGAAGTTTGGGAATGTTTCTTTTGGCAAAAGAAAATCACAAGGTTTGATGATTTGTCTTGATGTTGGACTAAAGCAAGTATTTCCACGGGGATGGAAAAATCTTTTAATTTTACTGAACTGCTTGACAAACTTCCCAGAGGGAAACCTAGGTCTCTGAAGATGAGAGTTGTGTGCTTTACTTTTCCTGCCGACACGAGGTGTACTGAGGAACTGTGATATTTGTAGATGTTTATCTGCACGGAGTGCTAACCTGATTAAATCATGTAAAAGACCATGTAAAAGAAAAAAAACTCGATGAGAGGAATTAATTTAAAATACTTTTAGAGTTGCAGCTTCATTGAGAAAAAGAGAGCAAACAGGATAATGTAAAAAGATAAGACCCCTTTTCCTCCCCACAGTTCAGGTTACGCTGGCAGAGACGAAGCTCCGCGGTTTCTGGCAGACATATGCCTGCTTTGCAAAGCTGCAATAAATACTGAGTGCTTTCTATGTGTCCAGTGTGGATCCTTTTAAACCTAATGCTAGCTTTAATAATAAAAACCTTCCGGGAGATGATAAAAGAACAGAGCGAGCGAAGGCAGAGTGTTCCCCTGAGATGGCCATTTCATTGGTGAGGCTTTACCACAAAACGAAATTTGTAATTTTCGTATATTGTATCCCCCGTGGGATGTGGATTTGGTGACATATGGCAGAGTATCACATTAATTTCTGTCAAGATCCTGTGGGTAACTTTATTGAGGTCTACTCAGAGGGAAGCTGCAAAGCAGCCCTAGCAGCATGCAGCCCGAGAGGCTGGGAAGATGCCATGGAAAGCCTGGCCAGAGAAATCCTCATGGCTTTGAAAGAATGCAGGAGGTGTCAGGGAGCTTGATACAGCCTGGACAATATACACTAATGACCAAGTCCACAAAGAAATCTGTCATTTGAGGGGTCCTAAATCAGGATGAGTGAGGGTTTTCTGGGTTTTAGCTCCTGTGCGGGGCATCAGCAATATTGTCAGTCATATTTCCTTTCAGTACCTGTAGAGAATAGAAATTCATATTGAGGGTAATTGCAATTACTCACTGGGACTGCTGGGACTGCTGCTTTGTGAGGGTGCCAGGAGTCTGTGTCCTTTGTGCCTTTGATGTGTGCCAAGCCCTTGACTTGTCTCTGTGCTTTGATGACTGAAGATAAAATTAAAACTTGATGATTGTTAAAAGGAAAAGGACAGAGAGTTCAATGGGTGACTGCAGAAACTGTGAGTCTGTAAAGTACGTAATGAGGAATCCTTGATAGTGCTGGAGAAAGGAGATGCAGGATTAAGGTCCT
>NW_009735482.1:24437-67003 GCF_000703405.1 Apaloderma vittatum | reverse complement strand
CCCTAAAAACCTGGGAATATCCTTGGGCACGTCCCTTAGCTTCTTGGTGCCTCAGCCCTCTGCCTTCTCTGGTTTAGTGAAAGAAATACCTGACGTGTGCGACAGGAGCAGTGATAGGAGTCTCTTCCCTTCAGCAAGAGAGAGTGCATGGCTTGACTCCACTGTGTCTGGAACCATCCTCATTTCTTTTTTGGGAAAAATAGGGGTGGAAAATAAGAGGATGGAGGAAATGAGAGGTTTTCTTTGGACTGGAAGACCTGTTTTCCTGCCAAGGCGAGCTTTTTAGATCCTACCAACCCACAGATGAACTTCTGCCTGTGCCCTGAGATCTCTCTGTGACACCGCATAATAAGCATCAACACTACCTATAAATACAGGCAGCATTTGTGGCCAGGCTGTTGTTACTTGACCTTTGGAGCTAGCACAGAGCTATTGCTGCTCTCCATGACCACATACTCATGCCAGTCATAAAAATTTTCTGTGTTTAAGACCCCTACTTTCTGTCAGGTATAAATAAGTCCATGAGAAGCCAGTGTAGCACCTGGGGGACGCAGTCCTGGACACCTGGACACCTGTGGAAACCCAGCGCTTTCAAGCCTGTCTTATTCCCTGGAGCCAGTTAGAGCACAAGAAGAAAATGAGGGCCTGATATTTGTCAGGTAGAAAAGACCCCAGATTTTTACAAGGCATTTTATTTCCGTTTCTGGCTATCGTTAGCGTTGGGTTTGCACATACCATATGAAAGCTGCTCAATCCCAGCTGATGTGGGAACAGTGGGGAGAAGGCTGGTGCAGTCTGAATATTCACAAAGGCAAGTACCATTGTACAAAATCTCTACGGTTTCAGACCTTTCAAATTTCTGTCTTTGTTGCTTACAGTATTTCCCTGTTCTCCTTTCAAGCCTACCTCTCCCTGAAGCCAGACCGGTAACATAACCAGAAGGGGTGGTTCTTGCAATGGGTTTCAACAGCCCATTAATAACTAATCAAGGCTGGAATCCTAGCAGGTGGTTAAAAAGGGCCTGTTGGTCATCGTTTTGAGCTCTGGCAGAAAGCCTGCCCTGGAAAATGTAATTACTATCCAAAAGAATACGACAACCTCTGCCAAAAATAATGAAAGTAGATCATCATCCAAAGCCACACCAGCTGAAACATGTGGCAGTTTGCGTGGGGCAGCCAAGCGAGGTCCTGCAGGGCTTGGTGCTCGCTGGAGCGGGGTAGGAGGCAGTGGCTGCCCTCCCTAGGAGGCGTTCAGTTTTCATGGGCTGGGTCTTTGTTCCTCTGCACGGGGAAAGACGTGGCAAAGTTTTAAATGTTCCACAGCAGAATGTTTTGACAACAAAACGTCTGAGAGATCAGGGGTCTTATTATCTCTTCATTTTTTGATATGGCTATGTGTCATGCTGTGTGAAAATTTATCACAGAAACGGGACAATGTTTTTTCAACCCCCCAAAGAACAACACGTTACAATTTAAGATTCTGAGGAGAATTTTCAACATCCTGTCCTTTTTTACCCCCTCCCAAAAATGAAAATATGGATTATCAGCCATGGTCTCATAAAGCCTCCTGACCTGATCCGCTGCATTTCTCCGGTGGCACACTAGTCCATCAAAGGCTTTCTGACCAATTTCACTTACCAGGACTTTTCAATAAAGATAAACCTTATGAAATGATAATATATAAAGCAGACAGCTTTATTTGCTGGTTTGGAAATTGCTGTTTCCAGCCTCCTGTCACATGCTTTGTAGAATTCCTCTCTCTAGCAGTTCTTTCAGCTGGATTATTTTAAAAGTATGAGTATCTTAACTTGGATTGCGTTGCAGGACTGGGCTTGGAAATGCCAGCACTGGCAGTTTGCCTGGCTGGACTTTCATTATATGAGTGGTAACAAGCTCTGTAAACCTCTTAATCAAGCTTGGGTCCAGTCAGAATAGTTTGCTTGTCTGAAACTGGTTTTGTATTCTGAGTGCTTACCTATGCAGTCTTACGGGGTTAACTTCTTCCAGGAGTTGGTTGCTGGAAGCAGGGTAATAAACAGTCAGAGAAATAAGAATGTCCCCATAAATTCATTAATAGAGTCATGTTAGAGAGGGCCAGGAGCCACTGAGTGGCGGTACCACAGTGACTTTAGGAATACTACTCTGAGACATTTACAGTTACTTGGTTGGCTGTGACCTGTTTTTTGTCTAACCAATATGAAGGGATGCTTACAAAGAAAAGCAGCTTGAAGCCAAAGGTTTGGGAATTAAGGGGCTCTTAGTAATTTATAAATTAGTTTGTTGGTTTTTTCAAAAAAAACCAAACCAACCAACAAAAACCCCAAGCAAACCTGCACCTCTCCCCTCTTGAAAACATAAAACCCCATCAAAAAGTAGGAAATCTAGAGCTGGACATCTCTGGACAAAGTAGAAATCGGGCATTTATCACTAAGCCGTTACTCTCGGGAGAGTGACCGTGCAGAGCCACACCAGCACCTGGAAGGTCCCTGAGCACCTGGGTGGAGGAGGAGCACAGGAACAATTTTGGAGATCGCGTTTCAGTAACAAGAGGATGTCATGCACCTCCCTGTGTTCATCCTACTTGGCCCACTAGGCTGGCTTCCCTCAGGAAACTAATCACCTTTAACTGGGCTATTTGGATGTGTTTGATTTTAATCGGGATATTCTGGTGCTTTTAATTGACTTCCCAACTTAAAAGGCAATCCCAGCTCTACTGTGGGAGGGAATTGCTGTCTTCTTCCAAAGCCTCCATCCTGTCCCTCTCCTGGAGGGCTGAAAAAGGACTTTGTTTTCGTCTTTCAGCTGTGGTTGTGGATGCTTAATTAAGGGAGATAAGCCCATAATGATAGCAGCAGCTGTTCTCTCCCCTGGGGAGTCAGAGATTCTTCAGGGACAGGGTCCTCCTTGGCACAAAGGAAAAATATTTTCATGAAAGGAGCACTGGAGAGGCTGGCAGCTCCCCATGGCTTCCTTTAAGAAACCTCAAGAAAACTGTCCGCATGGCCTGTGGGTGGCAGGCTGGGTACTAGGGACGAAATGCTGAATATCAGGAACATCGTCCTCTGGATCCAGCCTTCAGCGTTTGTCCTGGTAATGCAACCAACTGCTAGAAATCGTGTTGGAAGTAATCTTAGTTTGGGGGATTATCCTGCATCCAGCGAGCTCCCCCACCCCCCAGAACAGGCTGGCATCTGGCAGCTCTCAGAATTCACCACATGGGGTGAGCAAGGCAGGTGTTTGGAGGAGGTCGGCAGACAGGGCCACTCCCATTGTCTGCTCCAAGATGTTTAGTGGTAAGAGTGCTGTCCCACCCATTGATAGTGTGTGTTAGGACTTCCCAGATTTTTCTTGCTCCCAAGTTTGCGTGGAGCCAGGAAACGAAGGACATCCCGAGCCACAACCCCACATTGCCCATTGTGATCCCTGCAGATGGTGCAGGGACACCTCAGCGTGTTCTTACCATTATCCCAACGAGGCAGGTGGAGCTGTGACCTGGGCACGGCCAGGGCTGGGCAACCCCTGCACTCTCTCATAGAGAGGAGATGGATGGAAAAAGGCGTGAGGATCTGTCAAGCGACGGCTGCTCAGCAGTGAAAGTCTGGCAGGTCTCAGGCTAGCACCCTTAAATCTCTGGCCATCCTTCTTACAGAAGCAAACAGTGGATTTGATCCAAAGCCAGTTAAGATCAGCGCCAGAGTTCCCACAAACTTCAGTGAAATTTGGGTCAGTGCAAAGAATGACTATTGTCAAGAGCAAATACTTTTTTCTAATGGTTTGCAATACAAGGAAGCGAAACAACAACAGAAGTTTTGTTTTTAATTTCCTTTCCTTCCTGACGGCTCAGCCGTTACTAGACTAGATTAAATCTATTCTGCAGAGGAAAGCGCAGCACTTTCCTAAATGGTTGGTACAGATAACTGTTATCAGCGCTAGGTTCCCAGCAACTTGCCTGATTGCCAGGTGTCTCCTTGCTTCAGGAATTTAGAATGGGCTCACCCAGCACTGGTTGCCCGTGAGTCATCCTCCACCCTGCAACATTGACTCTACCTGAGCAGCAGCCAGGCAAAGGGAGATTTTCACAAAAGATGTGAAAACTGATCTTGCTAAAAGTGAGCTTTGCTAGTGGCTTTTGGGAGGGCAAGGGGTTGCCTGGACAATTCTTGGGGAAGCGTTACTTTTTGGCCACTCTGTTCTTCCTGCTTTCCTTCACAGAGGAGCAAACCATATATTACATTGCTCTTTAATTGTCCTGAGGCTTTTCCTCCTAGACTTTTAATTAAAAAAAAAAAAAAGGAAACAAAGGAGAAGATAAAAATTAAGAACAGCCAGTGTTCGCAGGAAGCCATTGACTGAGCTGGCAGCCCTGGAGCAAGTGCCATAGGGAGCAGTTGGAAGGTTTTCCTTGGCATAGAAATGCCTAAACAGCAGAAATAGGAACTTTCCACCTGTAGTTCAGAGAGATGGATTCTGTGGCAGATGCTGTGTTTGGGATGGAGAACGACGTGCGTGTGTGTGTGTGTGTAACAGCTTGGTCAGCTGGGAGGAGAGGGGACTTGGGGAGCTGCAGGCTGCTGAGGTATCCAGCATCATAGCAGACTGAATGAGTCTGTGTCCTCAGGCCTTGGAAAATACCTTCTCTGGCCAGCTTAGAGGGGAGGCTTGAAATCCCAGGTGCTGCCAGCAGAAGGAAGAACACTGCGTTAGAGTCATTAAAAGGGCTGGAAAGGCAACAACGGTCCTCTGCTGCTGTCACGAGAGAGTCGGGAAGGAGGAATGGGAAGTTTTGCAGGGAAGAGCCTTTCAAAGGGTGATGCTGGCATGGAGAAGGTCCAGTAGGAAAGGAACAGAGCTGAACTTTTCTTCCTGACTGCATCACTGCTTAGAAAAGCAGCAAGCTGTTTGTATTGACATAAAAAATAAGTTAGAAATGGAACTCGCCGTTTTCTCATTTAAGGTACGTGGGATGGAAAGGGATCCCCCCAAGGCTGAGGTTAAAGTGAGAGTGAGGCAGTCCTGGCAGCCTTATCCTCAAGCGAATGTGTTACGTCTGTGCTGAGCTTAGTGCACAGCTTAGAAAAATAAATAAAGAAAAGAGGAAGGTGGTGTTGCACCAGCCTCCAAATGGATAAATGCCAAAATTGACATTTTTCAGGCTCTGAGATTTGCACTGCATGTGTGAATAGCTCATTGTACTCTGTCGTATGATCTGTTGGGTTTTGGGTTTGGGGTTTTTTTTCACCCTTGTGTATTTTAGCATATAAGGAGGATGGGAGGTTCTGGCTGTTACAGAATTCAAGTGTTGGAGATAAAAACGTGCAGGATCCTCAAATGAAGCACATGTCTGTTTAAAAAAACCCGCAGGTTGTGCTCACAGGTGGGGTAGACAGCTTGCCCAAGCAGGGGAGAGTGGGATGGGAAGGATTTTGTGCAGTTACCTCATGTATCCCCGTGCTCCTCTGTGGAATCAAAACCACCCAGTGTTAAACAAGAAATCGGTCGGCAAACTCAGAGGAGGATTGCAGTTCTGTATGGAGGGAAAAGCGCCCTGGACGTGCGTTTCCATACTAACCTACTATTGGCACAATTCCTGGGAAATAACACAAGGAAATCTGGCTGCCTTTAGCTAAAGCGGCACGGCAGATTTGGTAAAGCAGGTGTTTGTGTTTAACGGCCGGGAGGAGATGAACACAGCTTGAAGGCATGCGACTTTAAACCTTTTCTAAAAGTGTTCTTGGCATTTGAGCATTTTTTTTTTCCCCTTCTTCCAGAGTCTCTTCAGTGGCTGCTTCCCAAGGTGATTAGCACGGAGATAATTTGCTTCAAAGGTGGAAATTGCTAGTTCGAGCCTGCGGCTGTGGCTGGCGTATTTGCACCGTTATGCTGAAGCTGTGGAATCCGTGTCTTTTGGGCTCGTGGGTGAGGGTGCACAGAGCCCTGTCCTGGATTTGCACACTATAGTTAGGTGCATTCTTACACCTGCTTCTTAAACTTGAGTTGGCTTCTTCTAATGTGATAACAAGCAAATTTCAGGGATGAGAATGTGAACCAGCAGAGTAGGTGAGGCAAGTGTCTTGTCCTTATGTTTCAGAGATTGCTCAGCATCAGCTTTTTGCAATACATTTGACTGGACAGGGCATGGGTTTGAGTGGTTTTTTGTTTGTTTGCTTGTTTGCTTTTTGGAGAAAACAAGGGAAACCTGGACTATTAAGCTCTTTTTCAAGAGTTTGCCTAACCCACATGGAGTCTCTAATTTCTTGCAATGCATGTCCTTTGGACAAACTACCTGTAAATCCCTTGGAAGAAACGATGTGTCGTTTATTAGCATTAAGCAATATGTATACCTTCAAGGATGCTGCTTTATGAATAACCATCATGAACAAAAGCATTTTGGCTGAGGGGAATGGTGCAGGGAGATCTATTAAATCACCACGCCTGACCGGGATGATTGCACAGAGTGATGGATTCTGCAGGTTGTTTATATGTAGAGTGTATGTAAATATTAGGAGATGAGGCGTCAGAGTGATTGCAGCTTAAGCAGGAAAACACTGCTACAACAATACCACTGCGTTCCTAATCCTCCGTGAGTGTTCACTGCTTTAGTTAAATATGCAGAGACTGATGGAGATTGCTGGTGGATTAGCGTCTCCTACGACTGGTGCCAGGGATTGATTAGCATAAGCAAATTTCTTCTCCAGCTTCCCATCAGTAAGGAGAGCAATGCAGCGAGCTGTCCCTCGCTGCCAGGAGGGGTACTGGGATGCTGCGGAGGGAAAACTGGGCTGGGGAACAGTTTGGTCCCAGTGTCAGCCAGTGGTACCAAAGAAATCCCAAGACTTTTGCAGAGGGAACATCCTGGTAGTTTACCTTGCCCAGGTCGCAGTTCAGCTACTTTAATTTTCTGCTTTGCTTGCAAATGCAATTTTTGAAGATTGTGGAGCTTTTGTCACTATGTGATTTGTTTCTCTGCAATCTTTGTTGGTGATACTATTTCAGCAGCTGGGCAAAGCAGTGACCCAAAGACCGATACAAAGAGGTCTCTGGGCTGATTTTTGGTTGTTTTTTTGCTTGGGTTTTCTTTGTTTCTGTACTTACCAGAATGAGGACACGGGGCAGCTAACGGGTGTGGGTTTGGGCTGTCAGAAGGGCACCAAGTCATTATAAAGAATTTGGGACTGGATGCTGAGCTTGTGCTCCTAATGCAAAAGTCCGATCGCTTTTCGTGCCACTCTGCAAACATTATGTGTGTGCATCGTGATCCCCTGGGATCTGTCAGTTGTTGGTATAACGTTGATCCTTTCAAGTGTATCCCTGATAGTGCTGGGGACAGGGATTTGCTGATAAAACAAAGGCTTGGTAATAATTGAAAATGCAGGGTAATTCACCAGGCACAAATGTCTGCTTAGAGGGATCAGATTTCATCTCAAAGTCAGCAGACATTTCCTTGGAGAAATCCTGAATTCTGATAGAAATCAATATTTAAAGGGATACTGGTAGTCTGAGGAGAAACCTCCATGTATTGTACCTTCAAGTCCTAGCAACTTCTTCAGGAATTAACATACGAGCACTGATTATAGGCCAGAATAAAGAACTGTGCTGTGAAGAAGTTAAGTCTTTTCCAGCAGGCAGGAGGGAGGCCACCTCCATGAGCTCTCTGAAGCCCTGGAAGTATCACATTAGAAGTTTCTTGTATCTGTAGCATGGGTGTGCTTTTTCCTGCCTTTAGATAAGTAAATGAAACCCCCAAACCAGTTATAGATACATCCCATTAAGTCTTATTAAGCACAGAGATAAGTCGTTCTGCAGCATTCCTGTACAGCAGTGAATAGATTGCATTAAAAAAATAAATCTTCGTGAAGCAGGACCTGATTTTACAGGCTGCGGAAAGTGATTTGGTAAATTGACGGAAAGGTTTTATAGGAAAAGAGGGGAAGAAGCTGACAGGAGCTGTCCAAGACTGCCTGATTTCAAAGTAGGTAGTTTATTACTCTGGCTAAAGGCAGAGTGTTCAAATACTGAGTGGGATTCCCATCACAAGTGGTCCCATGGAAATGGAAGAAGTCAAATTCCATCCAACACCTCTGCTTTGCAGGCTTGCTGCTTGCTGGAGCTCCTTCACTGGCCAAAAGCAGCTGTGGGTCTGACAGAGAGAAATTGGATGTCTCAGGGCGGCGCTGTTCTTTTTCCAGGTGTTGTATTGCTCACACAAACGCAGGTGGTGAGCTGTTACAGTGGAATCAATGAGAAATGCTCAGAACCAAAGTTTGGATATTTGTTCTAATAAATTTTGTGCCTCTAGTTACTAAAGCACTGCATAATACCTTGCATATTGCAGTACTTCGCAAGGCGGGACTAGCCTTTGTTAATAGGTGGAAAAATGATGAGATACAGCAAATGGTCCTTGGGAGGGTCATGGCTGAGCAGGGAATTCAGTCTCTTGCTACCTCGGGAGTGCCAGGACACCTTTCCCAATCTCTGGCGTCACTTGAGCAACGTAAATCTTAGGGGTCTACTGTTTTTGAGCTCCTGAAGGCAAAACTAGTAAGTGTGGTGTGCTACTGTACAGATGGGAGAAACTCCCCAACTTCTTCCCTCTTCCCCACATCATCTCATACCAACAGAGGGCTGGAACCGCTTTGATCCCCATCAAAACAAAGACTAAACATTAAAGTGAATTATCCCGAAGTTGCTCCTTGTTAATCGACAGCTGTAGGCACTTGGAAACATCTGTTGGGATTGTCTGAATATTCCCTTCGCTTCAGTGGTTGCACCGAGGAAGCAGGGCAAAGCAAAACACGCCGTCGGTCCAACGCTACTTATTCAAGTTTCCTACGGCTGATCACAGCGGCGCAAATAAGCAGGAGCGATAAGGGAGCGGGAGGTGGTGATGGGCAGCTGGTTGTGTAGACGAGGAGTCAAGTGGCAGGAAAAATGATATCTTTCCATGGTAAAAGAGGAAAGCTGTTTCCAGGAAAGCTGGGAAGGAGAGATGGGGGTGCTGAGCGTTGTTGCTGGGCTCTGTGGGGCTGCAGACATCCCTGTGTGGGAACGGGACAGCTCGTGGGCACGCTGTCTCCAGGGAGGATGGGCAGCACTGAGGGACTCGGTCAGGTTTTGCCACAGGAAAGAGGCCATCTGGCTAGGAAACAGCGTTCCTTTACCCTTACTGTGTACTTTTAAGATTTGTCTGCTGATAAAAATCAGAGAATACCCACTGAAGTGATGGGCTCTGCCCAGGAGAGGTGAGTGCAGAAGCTTTTATCCCAAGCCCTCGAGGGCCAGCACCTTATGTGCAGGAGAATACAGCATCCCCAGTCAGTACCAGTATCCCCAGTCAGTACCAGTATGCCTTTGATTCCTGCAGGCTGTGCTGGGATGCTGTCTCTTTAAGGGCAAGTCACAGAGCACACAAATTACAGTATTCCAATAATCCCTTCACATTGGCCTGCCCCCATCTTCCACGCAGCAGGAAATGTGGGACAAGCAGGGTTTTGAGATTATCTCGTGCTTTGCAAAGCCAGTTCCCTTTGTGCTTTTAGAAAAAGCTTGCTCCTGCAGCAGGCAGGGGGCTGGGGATGCTGTCCCGTGCCATGGCAACACGTCTGTGTGCTCTGCCCTCCTCTGCGTACCCCACAGGTACATTTTTTGACTATCGCTGGACCGCTTGGTTGCTGTTGTACTTGACAGAGATCACATTTTGCTCCCCAATCCTTTCTTTCAAGGAGATGTAGTTACGTGGTGCAGTGACAACACTAACTTTGTGGTGGAGAGTTCCCTACATCTTCCAAACAGATCAGATTTTTGCCCACCAAAGCTGTCCCTTGGGGTTGTGCAGGAGAGAACAGGCATTGCTTTGGCCATGTGCTTTGCTGGAGGTGTGCTGCTCCTTAGGGGCTCAGTGCACAACCTCCTACACTCTTAATTTCATGGAAATGTCAAGGCAGGAGCAGTCTGGTTCAAGGGGACCATAAGCCCCACAGATGTCAGTGACATCTCCCTAACTGAATAAAACGAGATCCTCCACACACGAGCAGTTTGCCCGTGGTTGTGAAGCTCTGTAACTCACTGCTGATGGTCCATGTGCAACTGCTTCACAGCTAAGACCAGTGAAGATGCTTTAGGCATCCAGGGCCTGGTTTTATGCATCCATTTGGAAGTGCCACTGCTTTGCCAGAGTTTCAAGTCATATTGTAGAGGTTATTTAACTCCTGGTGCTCAAGTTCAACTTCCTGCAAACCCTGGAGGAATAGACAGTCTGTGCGTGTGCACCTTGGACTGAGCCGTTACTGCAGGGGTGACCCAGGTTGCTGTGGAAATAGCAAACAGTATTTTTCAGAAGTGTCTGGATGACTCAAACTTCAAATGGCATTGCAAGTCCCTGGAGGCTATTCTCATAGTGCCTTACAGGGCTTTGTTGGCAGAGGGTTGCTTTGCACGGGGACTTCGTATCTATCTAAACTTTTCCGAAGTGCATCATAACCAAATCTTCCTCATCATCAATAAATCTTTGCTTTGGGAACAGTTGGAGCATGACTTCTCTCGCTGATGCTGGCTCCTGGGATTGGAAGAAGCGAGTGGGTAGGGGCCATGGGGACTGTAATCCAGCTCCGTACCCAGCTCAGTCCCACAGCTGGCAACACTGGGGAAACATCGACGTTTCTCCGTGTAACTTCCCATCCTTTTTTCTCTCCCTCAGCTCTCCAAAGTCAGCGCATCTCAATCGCATCTCAGTCTGCTGCTTGGTAAGGTCAGGCAGGTTGGTAACCGTTGGGTTCTGGGTGTGCTTGCACTGGGGACTGGAGCTCAAGGTAAGCTCCAAGCCAGCTAGCACAAATATGAACAGCAGTTCAGTCCTGGCAGCAGGGTGCTCACGTTGAGCTGCAAGATGGGTCTGCAGTGCTGGGTGGATTCCTGGGTACCAAACTGAGATAGTCACCCACTCGTGTATCTCCAGAAACTGGACTTTAAGTTGAACGTTAGGACATGTGGTACCCAATGCACAGAGCAAAAGGATGAAGGAGGTTGCCATGCTGGTAATCTGGAAGTGACACTGAGTCTTGGCTAGGAGATTGGATGTTTGGACCAGTTTGATATCAAGGCAGGCAAGGACAAAAACTTTCAATATCTTTGGGGATAAATTCTTGGTTTAGCACCTTCTCCTGTGTTCCTGGCCCAGTTCCTTTGAAGCCAAAGATCTTGATTCATGTATGTTCCTGAAGGCCTTAATTTGTACCTAAACGTTGTGAAGAGTAAGTCAGAAATATGTATCCTGCTGTTATACATTGTTGCATAGGCTATTATTGGGCAAAATAAATGGCAGATGCTGGTAGTGCTTTGTATTGGGACTTTGGAGGAACGTGAGATAGGACACAATGACACTTTAACGTGACTTTTTCACTTCCTTGTTTCTCCACATTATAGATTACTTGTGACATTCCTACCACTATTCAATAAATCCCCTTACAAAATACAGTGGTTCCTTTATAAAGCAACACAAAATCCAGGTTCCTGGCCATTTTTGCTTCAGGGTTTCACGTAAAGAACTGAAGCCTGTAGGCAAAAGAGAACAGATATAGGAAACACTGTGTTGGAAGGGAATTGGGAAATAGAAATCTGGGTGTGATGGGAAACGTGTGGCTACGGTCAGAAGAATGGCTCCTGCCCTGATAGCCCTGCGTGCAGTCCCACCATGGGAAACGCTGCTCTTCCTCCTCCTGTCTCACCTACCCACCTCATCTTTGCCGAGCACTTGTTGGCAGCTCTCCAAAATTTCCGTGTATTCTCAGCTCAGGCTTTGAAGCAAAGCGACTGGGTCTCCTTTAGCCAGGAGGGTTTCTGTTGGGAGTTACTGTCCCCAGGTAATTTGTTAGAGTTGATGCTTCGTTTATTGTGTTCCAGAATCCAGTTGCTGCTGGAAAGCAACTTGGATCGCCAAGGGACAGATCTTTGTTACTGAGATATTGACATCCTTTATCCCTGTCTTTGCAACTTGGGTTTTGTGCACTTCACATGACTGACTGAGCATCTCTCTGCCACAGTCTTTTCACAGATGTCGTGGCACCTGCTGCTGCTCCTTCTCTTTACTCTGATGGAAAACTGCATTATCAGTCCTGGGCCTTGCTGGTAATAAAGTCCCATCACAAAATGTCAGACCTAATGCTCCCCTCTGTTCCAGTTCTTTCTTCAGCCCTTGGAAAATGTCTGTTAGTTCACAGGACAAAGAAGGATTTGGCAAACTGTTCCATTTGAAAAGATGGGAAGGAAAATATTTGATTTCTCAGTCCAGTCTGAGTTGATTTTTTTTCCTGCCTTTTCGGGAGACTGGGAGATTCGTGAAGAGGACAGAGCAGGAAAGCTGAAAATGGTTATCTGTTTTCAAAAGGAAATGTAATTGCGTTTTAAAAAAGGCTGAACTGAAACGCAGTATTTGTGAGTTATCAGACAAAGTGTTTTGAGTTGTCCCAAAGCAGGATTGTGGTTTTTTTAATTTGAATCTCTTTGAGTATTTCTAAGAGTTGCCATAATTTTGTAAGAATTAAAAAAATGTTAATTCTAAGATTAAAAATAAAACTACCACCAAACTGCACAAAGGAGAAACTTTTTCCATGCTAGTTTCCACTGGTTTGTGTAGGGCCAGTGACACTGGGGACATGCCCTACTCCTCCTCAGGGTGATCTAAGAGTTAGAGGGAAACATGGGAAAAGATCTCACAAATGATGTTAAAGCTAGGCACAAGCTTAACTTTATCCTTAGCAGCAACCCCGGGACTGGGAAAAGGGGTTTTGCTGGACCTCCTTCTCTTCTAAGCAGCAGCTTCATGGTCGCATGACCAGGTGGATGATGTGGGAAGAGTTTTCCTAATAACAGTGGCGACTAGCAGTCATGCAGAATTTCTCAAAAGAGGAAGGACGTCTTAGCTAATTCTAGCTTGCCTGATTTCCTTTTGAGGTCTCAATGTCACATAAACGTTGAACCACAAGCACTATCTCAATCGCCTAATAGCCTAATTCTTGTACCCGGTGGTGTGCTCCGTTGATCCTTGAGCATGGTCTGGCTCTGTACAGGCCCTAGACTGTCCATCGTGACAGTCTGTGCCTTGGGCTTTTCCCAAACCTGCTTGATTTGTGAGATAAAAGTGTAAATAAACTATTACTGCAACGGCAGGATTTTGTTGGAGTCTTGAAAAAAGATAACAAAAAGGGCGTGGGGTGAACCAGTTGTTTTCTTGACTTTATGACAAGTATAGAAAATGTAAAAACACAATTAACACGAGGGGGGTTTAAGCTAGCCTAGAGGTGAATAATAATTTCTTATTGCAAGATCTGAGATACTTGTTTCCCTGCTCAGTGGCTGCCCTATCCAACATTGCCCTCTAGCGAGGATGTTGCAGAGCAAATAACGCTTTCCAGCTCGCAGCTGCGAGCCTGTGAAAAGTGGTGGTGTAACAGCTGAGGCCAGGGCTTTTTTCTGAAGTGGTGGTTTGCCCTGAGGTGCGAATAGTGTGAGGAAGGGCCGCATTCACCTGCTGCAGGTGCCGGTGCGTGTGTCTGCTCTGGCTGCAGCTTTCCTGATGTTTGCGGGTTTTGGGGTTCACTGCCTCTGCAAGCATCTCCCTGCTGCTGCTGGGTTACTACTCAAAAGTCCCTACTCCCTTCTGCTTCCCTGTGGGTTATTTTGTGAAGGGTGATCTTCTTCCACGTTTTTTATCTTGCCTTTTGCTCCATGAAACACGCTTCAGTTCTGTGGTTTTGCCTGTATCCACACAGTCTGACAACCTTGCCTGTGGTTCAGAGATCATCACGGGACAAACTTCTGTCCCCCTTGAACCCAAGACTGGTATCTCCAAAGGTGTTGCCTAGAGGGTTAGAATTGGTTCTTGTCCTTCAGCCTCCTTCACCCCATGAGTCGGCACCAGTGGCAAATGATGGTTTTGGTGCAGTTCTCCAGAGCTGTTAAACTTGCAGAACATCATCAACTAGCAAAACTGAACCAGTTTAAGAAGAATTTGTTCCAACTTCTATTGTTTCCTGCATGCAAGCAGGCAAAGGGCACAGCCTGACTGCCCACGGGGAGACAGGTGGGTGAGCGCAGCGCCCTGCTGTCAGTGCGGCGGGACCCCCAGGGACATGAGCAGGTTTGGGGAGCTGGGGTGGGCTGCACACCCAGCCTGCCCCAGATGGCACTTCTTGAATCAATGACAAACACTAATGCCATCTAGCGACCAAAAAAAATTACGATCTTCAAATTTAACAAACGCCACGGGAAGTTTTTTAGGCCCCAGAGTGGGGCAATTGGGGCTTGGAAGGTGGAAGATGGTGCTGGGAAAAGAAATCCCTTTTCCTTGCTCTCCTGACTTGTCTCTTCCCTCATTTTAAATCCCACAAAGTGCTTCTGCAGGTAACCAGGGATTGGGATCTCCCGTGTGAGGCTTTGTGAATCTCTGGGGGCGCGAGGTGCGGGCTCCCTGAGCAGCAATGGTGTTTGGGGAGCACGACTTGCCGGACTCGCTGCTGGATGGTGGCACGAACACCCAGTGCCCGGGGACGGGAGATGGATTGCTTCACCACCGACGTGGACAGCATGGGCAGAGACCCTGGGGACTAATTTAAGCTGGCAGCGTGGGTTGTGACATGGGGCCATTGTTAGGGCTTCGAGCACAGCTGAGATGGGGCAAGGAATGGCAGCTTCTGCCACGGTCCTGACAGCAGTGACTCGTTACTGTGGCTCACACGACCTGACACTTTTTTTTTCCTCCCACCGCCTTTGTTTCTTCTTCTTGCTTCCATAGGTGATAGCCGTGAAGGCATTAACACGCTGGGTTTCTGTGCTGGAGGCTGGTGGGAGATGCTGTTGCTTTGTACCTAGTTATTAGTCCAGCCAAGTCATAGTGCCACAAACTTGGAGAAATTATTTTGCATTCTACATTTTAAAAATTGAGGTGAAGTTATTTCTGCCCATACCAGCTTACTCTGCTTGACCAAGCCCTCAGCAGCAGCTGCAGTTTGCCTTGCATGGGGCTGGTGGTCTCCTGGGAATATTTTGCAGCGCTGATCTTTTCTCCAGCTCCTGAGAAAAACAGAGAGAGGCAACTTGGGAATTAAAAGTTTCCAGTTAAGAAACTCGAGGGCTGAGATAACCATGATGAAATGCATTACAAATCCACCGAGATGCCAGGCGGCACCCCTGGAGAGATTTGGAGAGAGACACGGGATGTACCCCACTGCTGAAGGAGAGCAAGCAAAGCACCCAGATGGGAATAAGCTCCTTTGTGGGCTATTTTTGAAGTGCAGCAACACCAAGACTGGTGCCAGCACAGGCTGGCACATCGCTGGCTGAGGGTGCTGAAGAACTGCCCCCCGCACTGGGCACACGGGTCCATCAGCAATGCTGTGCCCCAGAGAGAAAAAGCAGGCACTTGCTCTGCTTTGTGCTCCTCAGGCTTGCCCCTCCTTCCTTCAGAAAGCCATTTACAAGGGTCCTTAGGGAGGTTTTTTTTTTATTTTTCTGTCCCAAATGTGAAGGCACCAAATATGTTCCTATTGTCTAATTTACCAATGTTTTGTGTTGTCTTTTCTGCTTCTTTTTCTGGATTATCCTTGTGTTTTCCTGCCTTTCTGCCCTGGATAATTGAGAGTTGGCGGTGTGCCTGTAGCATTCCTGTTTCAGGGCCAAAATGAGAGTGAGAATAAATGCTTCTAAATATTGTAGCGAAGCAAATAAGTAATTTGTTCACAACAGCTCTTCACCTGGCACAACACTGGCAATTTTGTGCAGGTTTTGCAGGAGCAGTGAGCAGTTGTGAGAGGCTGGAAGAGCCACATGCTTTGGGGAATACTTGCCACAAGAGTATGATGGGGAGAAGGGCTTCACAGACTTGAGAGTGCTCCTACTTCTGTAAAAGGACTTTACCCAGCAGTCTGAAATTTGCTGCCCCTAAACTCTGAAAAGCTCTCTGTCTACGAGGAATTTATCTGGAGATGGCAAAGGTAAAGACTTCCCAGTGGGGGAAAGGCAGGTCTGCTTCACCTTCTGCTTTTGAGTAAGACATCTTTTAGAGCAGCCAGCCAACAAAAACACAGTATACATCCATACTGCCTTCTCAGCTTGATAGAAATCCTTCAGTATTGTCACAGCTCCATCTATTCTTTTTCCTGAAGACATATGGAAAAGCACAAAGCATTTAGGGTGCTCTTTTGCCTGAAGCGTTCGATACAGAGACATATCTCTATTTATTTGGCATCAGTACGGCAATAGCATCTTGCAGGAGACAAGCAGAATAACTTGCAATGAATAACCTGAGCCCAGTACTAATTTTCTTTTTTCTCTCTCCTTG
The DNA here is from genome assembly GCF_000703405.1 of Apaloderma vittatum. Classification (NCBI taxonomy): domain Eukaryota; kingdom Metazoa; phylum Chordata; class Aves; order Trogoniformes; family Trogonidae; genus Apaloderma; species Apaloderma vittatum. Next base: position 50,674 of record NW_009735482.1, on the reverse strand, counting down.
TAGGGATCCTGTTTACGATGCTGGTATTTGGACCAGCCTGTGGATTTATCTTGGGCTCCTTCTGTACCAAAATCTATGTGGATGCTGTCTTCATTGACACAAGTAAGGAGAACTGGGTTTGATTTCAGATCAAATATGCTAATGTTGTACCAGCGGGACAAAAATGTTGATGCTTAGAAGCAGGAAACTGCCTCTCATTCCATCCTGAGTGTCTGTTGCATGTATGGGTGTCACTTTTAGAAGGGTTTTATGACTGGGATTCAAAAGTTTTCAACTCTATCCCTGTAGATAACAGTTTTGTAGTAGCTAAAATTCGTTCCCTTTTATGGGGCATTTATGAGTTTCAACCCAAATGTTAGAGGACATAGAATATCACTGTGACAGGGCAGCCCAGCTGGCCCTGAGGCATAGTCTTGCCAAGGAGCTGTGCCCAGAGCATGGGTTGAAATCTGGAGAGTTGCTGTGCCCAGGACCTGGGAGGGCTGTCGGGCTCCCTGATGGAGGCACACTAGTAAGACCTATGCCCAGCAGCTTCTGCAAATGACCCTATTTGGATGGACAGGGTCAGTCCAGCAGCATTATTGATCCTCCCTGAACTAGTGCTAATTATTGCTCACCTTGTCTTTGCGCTTAGGTTAAAGCAATTTGTTTGCAAAATGCAGTTTTGGTCACTAAGAAAAACATGGGGAAATTGCGTTTTTATTGCTACCTGCACTACGCGGTCTTTGCCATTAGAGGGCAATGTGAAACAGGCTGTTCTCTGCTGCTCCCTAAGCCCTTTGGTTCAGGCCTGACGCCTCCTGCTTTTCCCTCAGTTGTTCAGCTGATTTTTCCACAGTTCTCAGCTCTGTCTGGTCCCGCAGGCTCTTATCCTGCCGCAGGGTTATTTTCCCATTCCAGTTCTATGGTGTTGCAAATTCATCCATAGCGTGAGTTAGGATGGAGTTGGACCTTGCAAGACTCGAAACAGAATTGTGCAGACCTGGAAAAGTTCTACTGCCTTTTCTTGGTCTTGCATGCACATGGGAGCTGAAGAAACCTAAATAATGAGCAGGAAAGTGCTATCTTTTTTTATAGTTGAGGCTTTTATCTGCACGTTGGTCACACATCACATGGTTCCTTTTCGTTCCTTGGCTTTAGCAAAGATATGGCAAAGAAGTGCTGGGTCCTGGAGGCAGAGGAGCTTGTTTGAACTCAGTTAGATATTTGACCACTAAGAATGATTTACTCTAAAATATGAATGTGCAGAAGAAGATATTTCTTCTCCCAGTAGGTGAAGCTATGGAACTTCTTACTCTAGGGTATTAAAAGTCTACAAGTGGATTAAAAAACAGTTGGATGAGTTTATAGAAGAAAAACTGAAATGTCAGCACTTCTAGTTTAGGAAGACTTGAGCCACAAGTCACAAGAATAATATCATGTATATGTTGACTTTATTCTTGTGGGCTTTCTGGGCATCTGCAGCTGGTTACCATCAGAGGCAAGATGCAGGCCTAGCTAAAAAAGTTGATTTGATGCTATCTGGCCATTTTTAGCGTAAGACGTTTCTTTGAATTTACAGCTCAAAAAGTGCCAGACAAATACGGAACCACAGAGGGGAATGGTGGAGTGTTATCACTGAGAAGCCTGGAGGGTCCATGGCTCAGCAGGTCACAGAGAGGTTACAGCACTTTCCAGCTGCAGGTCCAGCTGGCTTTGGCCATAGTCCATCACTGTCATGTGAAGGCTGGGGCACACGTGGCCTCTGTCTATTTTTATATGGGAAAGTGTTCCCAGGTTGCAGCTGGCTCTGCCTTGCAGCTCCGGGCAGCACAAGGAACCTGAGCTCCAGAGCCCTGTCCCGCTCCCTGTTTTGGGCAGGAGATGTGGGATGCCAGGGCACTCTGCTGCCCTCTATACAGGACCTGTTTTAGGAAGGAATTGTGAAGAAGACTGTGATTTACGTGGCTTTTTACGTGGCTGTGTTCCCAAGAACCTGAAAAAAATGCACTTCAGGCAGGAGCAAATAGCAGAAAAATCCAATCCCACTAAACCACTGTTTTTCAAACTTTTATATATGAGAGCTGCATGTTATTTTCCCTAAGGAGAAAAGAGTTTCCTTCCCTCTCTGCTTGAGACACAACTTGATTGCCTCACTTGAGACAGATTTTTCAGAGTGACAGTAACCAGACAGACATCATGAGCGGAGGAGCTTGTTCCAGCCACGCGGAGCCGGGTCTCTCTCGGGAGTCGGCTCCGGTCGGTGGGCACCCTCCACTGGCTTGCTGAGCGGCTGTGGCAGTCAGACAGCTGTTAGGAACACAGTTTCTTCTCTCCTACCACTTATTTTTAATCCCCCAAACTGACTCCAGAGCCTTCTTTTTCCTTATCTCTGTTGAGTGATGGCCTCCGTAAAACTCTTATCTTTTGCATTGCTTTCTTCATCTTCTGGTGATTTCTCTACATTTCTGAGCCCATTTGATGCAGTGGGTGGGTTTCTTTTCCAATATCTAGGAGTGCTTCACCCTCCACACTGTCACAGGTGCCCATAAAGCCCAAATGCCCATCTCTCCTTTGCTGAAAAGGGCTGTGAATTCAAAGCAGGGAGAGCACTGACCTTCTGGAAATAAAGAGTGAGCCAGGATGGAGATGCAATGTCCTTGTCTGTGCTGCTGCTTCTCCATGCAGGTCTTTGTGCCAGCAGATATGTCAGCTCTGCGTGCACCTTTGACACTCTGGGACAGTGATGTCCAAAACGTTGATGCCAGCACAGGGGACACTGACTGGTATATGGCAGCTTCTTAGAACTGGCAGAGCCAAAGACACTGGGGAAAAGCTCTGATTTTAGGGTGTTGCAGAAGCTGGATGGACAAGGTGATGGGTTGCTTGTCCTAAGGACGTCTTGGACGTGGAGGTCATTCTGCACCCATGGCTCCCACAGTACGGGTGTGGGATGCACTGTGGGTCCTTGCCTTGTGTCTGGGAGCCCCTCACCAGCCAACAAAGCCCCCCACAACCATCTTCCAGCCTAGAGGATCATTAACGCTGTTGTCTTCCCCTCCCCATGGCCAAGCCATTTGACGTGTGTGTGTGCCCTTGCAGGTAAGCTGGACATAACCCCAGACGACCCTCGGTGGATTGGTGCGTGGTGGGGAGGCTTCCTGCTGTGTGGTGCCTTACTCTTCTTCTCGTCCCTGCCGATGTTCGGGTTCCCGCAGTCGTTGCCCCCGCGGCCGGAGCACGCCGGGGAGAGCGAGCAGGCCATGCTCCCCGACAGGGACTACGAGAGACCCAAGCCAAGCAACGGGGTCCTGCGGCACGCGCTGGACGGGGAGAGCAGCACGACCTGCTTCCAGCAGCTCCGAGGTGAGGCACTGGCTCTCGTTACGTTTTCTGTGAGAGTCGGCAAGAGCTTAACAGCTGGTCGAATTTATAATTGGTCTCTGGTTTGGGCTATCTACTTCTACCCACAAAAAACCCTCCAAAAAACTCAGTATCCTGAAATTTGGGTCACTAGCTTCTGATTATCTCTGCCATTGTCCTCATTTTAAAGAGAGACTTTGTTCCACTTGAAATGTTTAGGGTTTTTTTTTAAAACACAAAGCCTCGGAAACACACAATAGTCCTGTAGAGCTGCTAAAAAAAAATACGAAGGGGAACACAATTACCAGAGCAATTTGGTAACTTCTCGCTAGGCTACTGTCCTGCTCCCCTCTGCCTCCCAAAACAGGGAACAAGTCAGCAAGGGTGCTTAAAAGAAATAGGGAGCTTCTGGCACGTAGGCTGCAGCTTGGTGCAATCCCAGATACAAAGCAACGAGTGCTGGGCACCACCACAGCTCTTAAACTGGGATGAGGAAAATACCAGCCCAGAATAGCAGCGAAGTGGCAGGGCATGGCTTGTAGCAAATTAAAGTTGAAAACCCCACGTCACATCCTGCAGCGATGGAAAAGGACCCAGCTCCCAGGTCAGCTAAGGATTCAGCATTTTGTGGGAGAGTGTGGGCAGATATCCTTTCTGTAGGCTGCACTGGAAAATCCTTCATCCGAAAGGGTGGTTCTGTAGCACTGATGGTTGCTTCCCACTCTCTGTCACCATAGCAGAACGGGTTTCATTACTGCCTAATGCGTTCAGATAAATGAGGACAAAAATCTCTTACTCCCTGTGCAGTCACCTTAATTGGGAGTTGAACGAGGTGTGGGTTAGAAGGAAAAAGAGGCTTTGGGGAAAAAAGTGTTTTCTTAAATAGAAAAATGCCTTGAATAGTTGATGTGGTTGTTCATTAAGGGAAGGTCAAAGATGTGAAATTTTGATTTGATGAGAACATTCAAAGGAAAGGTAAAAGGATAAATTGTTTGAAAATTTGTCAGTAAAATTAATTTCTTCATCCTTTCATCTTTGTTACAAGGATTTTCTCAGGTTTGAGGAATGGGCTTGTCCCATGATACATCCGTCTGGATAGTTCTGTGCTTTTGTCATGGACTCGTCAGAGCACCTGCTCCTGGCTACTGAGTTTTTGTAATGGGCTCTGGAAGTTTTTGCAGGTTTTCATATAGGAAAATGAAAGAATACGGCGTGTCCGTGCTGCATGGAGGGGCAGCAATTCAGCCCAAGGATGGTGCTGAGCAAGCTGAGTTTCCTGCACACAGGGAGGCCATGAGGGGATTCCTGTGAGCATCTGTTGCTCATTGAAGGAGAGAACTTAAATTGCCACATCCATATGCTTCAAAGTGTTGATTACATCAGGAGGTGCTGCGTTAGCCTTCTTGTTGCAGGTAACCCCATTTCAGATCAGTCAGTATCCCAAGAGTCTCTCTGAGCATGGACTTCTACAATTTACATCACAACAAATAAGATGAGAGGGTGACCTTTTTAGTTATGCCTTTGAGGTTGTCACAGACGACACCGTCTCGGTAGCTGACAGCTTCTTTCAAGTCCCTTGCCACTATTGTCACAGCTGGAACATGGTCAGGAGTCGTGTTGGCTGAAGTGCCTGCCTGGAGGAAATGGTCAGGCACATACCGCAAGGAAAGGCAGAAGTGCTTCCTCGCTCGTTCCTCGTGAGCAGTGGTTAAGGTGATGGGTTGGATCTTGCTGTGCATCTACATTGTTTTGCCAGCAGCTGAAATACATTATGTGCATTGCTGTGTGCTGAGACCTAGTATCCTTAATCTCTGTCCTTTGGGGAAATTTAGACTATTTAGCCTTTTTCCTTGGATAAAACGGGCTAGTAATTACATACAGAGGTTAAAAATATACATGTGCCTGCATAATCACGTTTTCTGTCCTATCATAGGCTTTGGAGTTTTCGTGTGTTTGCGCAGATTAACAGCAGAGGATGTACCCATATGTAGGGTAGGACTGTGGGTGGAAATGCTCATCAGGGTTTGTATGGCCATAACTCTGCATCCTTTTTAGCAAGTGTTGCCTCTGCAGCTTGGTCCTGGGCAGGTGTGTGCTGGGCATGAGTCCCTGTATGGGAACATCCATCTCCTGTGCACAGTACGGGGAGGAAGAATTGTTTCTCTGAACTGATTGTGTGAACACGCTGTGTATCAGTGGTGTATCCTCAGACGCTGGACTGAGTCTCCTTTTTGGCTGTTGAAGAGATTTAGTTATTTTTTTATTATGTTTTTTCCAAACATTGCTGAGACAGCTGCAAGTCGAGTGGGCACAGCAGGAGAAGAAGCAGGGTGGTCCCAGCTGGGTCACGGCTGTCACCTAGCGACATGGCATGGCTGGCACGTGGGAGGATGCTCAAGACACCACAAGATTTGCTGAAAGGCAGTGACATGTAGGGCTGGGTGAGATTCCATGCCTGTCTCTAGCCTTAGCATGCAGAAAAGCCAGGGCCAATGTAAAAGCAACCCACTCAAAGTCTTTTACATCTCTATCAAGGTCTAAACAGAAGGGAGGGCCCAACTTTTGGGCAGTCGTGGCATCTCTTCATGCGAGGTAGCCAGGAAGAGAAGCATCCTTAAGACGAGCTTCAAACTTGAAATAAGACTGTGCCTTTGAACGGCACAAGGTGAAGAGACAATCAGAGGCAGCAGAGGCTGCAGGCAGCTGCCCCATGGCACCGCAGCACAGCGGGGCTGGCGGCTGCACAGTGGCTCAGGGACAGTCCTGGGAGGTACTTACCATTGCTAAACTGACATATGAATGCTGTGCTGCTTTACCTGACTGGTATTTCAGTTAAGCAACACAAATCCATTTGGGAGCACGGGGAAGTGAGGGATTAATAGCAGAGAGAGGAGGGCTAAAAGCTGCCATTGCTCTTTGCTCTCAGCTGGCAGCCTGGCAGGGTTGTCCCAGCCCTGCACTCGCAGTATGGGCTGTGAAACTACTTCAGGCGTGGGTTGCAGCAGTCCTTGCTGTGCTAGGGGCACAGCTTTGCTTTCCTACGTCTGGTCTGCTTTGGAGACATTTCTGCTGTTCGGGCTAGAGATGATGCTCAGCTGTGTCAGGACACTGGTGCCCTCTTGCTCTCGCCTGTCTGGCATCTGCCCTCCCTCTTGGTGTTAACACGCTGCATCTAACCTGCCACCTGCTCCACGACGTGCTCGGAAATATTTTGTTAAAATCACTTTCTTTCTTTTTTTCATATGGAAATGTCACTTTTACTGAATTGAGTGGTCAGTTCTAATGAAATTTGGTTTCAGAATGCTTCCTTGGCTTTATCTTTAACACCCCTGAAACATTCTGCTGTAAATGCATTTTGTTTTGCAATGATTTAAAGCAGAAATTCATTAAATTCTGCCTGTCTGCCTAGCAAGAGAGATTAAAAACCTAAAAGGATTGAAATTGATACAGAATCCTTCAGGTTGGGAGAGAGAAGCTCATTTGAAATGAATTAGAAGAAAACTCACAGTGGAATTAAATGAATTTCAAAACTGCAAATTCCCTAAATTTGGAAACATTTTGGTTTCTGTCCAGCTTCATTTCCAAGAGGGATGTACAGCTGACAGCTGTCTTGTCTCCTGTTTAGTTCCTTCCTGCTCTGTGTACCAATCTGCTGCATACCTGGGGAGGGAGCTGCTCTGAATCCTAGATTTCTCTCCCCAGAAGTGCTCTTTGGGAGCAGACCCACAGCACTGTCAGAAGCTCACAGCTGTGCGGGGGGTTCCTGGGCCATGGAGAGCCTGTAGTCTTCAGATGAAGCAGGATTGAGCAGGATTAAGGTCTAATACAAGTAGTTTTAAATTCACAGCTCTAACAAGCCATAGTGACAACCTTTTGGAAAGGGCTTCATCTGTACCTTCATTCATGGCTACAGCAGCGAGTCTTTGGCCCTCATCCAGATGGGTACCATGACCTTAATGCTGGTTTGGATTTGGGTCTTGGCTCCCTACCAAGATCTAAAAGGCTTGCTGTGAAATCCTAATTGTAGATAACGGGGAGGCAGCTGATCATAAAAAGCTCCACATCCTGGTCCTGTCAGTCTCTGAGTTTCTTTTGGCTTGGATTTCATGAGGATGTGGGCTTTGCTGGCAGGTTCTTGACTGTTTCAAAGCCAACATCCTTGTAATCAGAAGCTTTGATTAAATCAGAAGTCTTCAGCCTTCACAGAATCATAGAATGGACTAAGCTGGAAGGAACCTTAAAGATCATTTAATCCAACCTCCCTGTCGTGGGCAGGGACGCCTCTCAACTAGATACGGCAACACATGGGGAGCGAACGGAGATCAAACCCACGACCTTGGTGTTATGAGCACCATGCTCAAACCGACTGAGCTAACTTTGGGGCAGAAACTGAGCAGCAGCTGAGGGCAGGCAGAGTATGTCTGTCTCCAAGAGGATACTGTGCCTTGCCATGACCTCCACAACACGGGAGAATGAGGCTTATGTGCCCCTCTGAAATCGAGCAAAGGTGGTTGCTGGAGGCAAGATGATAAACTGGAAGGACCTGCGTTCCATCCATGAGAACACTGCTGTTGCTTTAAGCTTGTACCTGTCAGTAAGACTCTGTGACATAGGTATAATCCTTTTCCTTCATATTCTTTGTGATACAAATTTTGCCAAGACTACATGGACTTCAGCTTATTAAACTCATCTGATACATCTTCAGCATCTCTTGCCTTACCCATCTTCTATTTTCTAGGAGCTACCTCTTTCCAGGAAGCTTTTTCTTCTTGGTGCCTGCACTGTTTTCTTCACTCCTTATTCTTCCAAGCCAGGTGGAGATTTTACTTTTTATTCTCTATTCAGATCTGAGACTTGCTGCCTACGTTGCTATTAGAAAGTAGTATTTTGGCTCCACGCGACATCTCGCCTCTCCCTCGCCACACTGTCCTAGGTGGACTGGGCTGTAAACCTCCCTTTAGTTTATTACTTTGCCTTCTGTGTTCCTCATCTTTACTGCAAATTGAAAACATGACTCCGTAGGGTGCTCCAACTTGAAAAAGGGGCCTTCGTGATTGCAATGTTCTGAACAATTCATTTCAAGTGCCAGCATGATGATTATAGTTTGTCGTTTCTGGAGAGTAGTTAAACCTCATGTAATGAGCTTGCCAATTATCCCCGGTACTCCCCAATGTTTAGTGACAAATCAAAGCTACTTGGTGCTCGTACGTGTGTTTGCTTGTCAAGCCCATGACCTGTCACCCACAGCTGTCCCCACAGCAGGAGATAAGGAGGATGATTGATGCCTTGGCACGGGTGTTGCTTGGGGTGTTCAAAAGTGGGAATTTGAGGGATTGGCAGAGCTTTGGGTCCCTTCCAACCTTTGAATGATCCGATGACCTGCGCTGCATGTGGATGATCTGAAGAGTTGGGTTTTAAGTACTTCAGCAGTAGAAAAGGTCTAATGTTTCTTGTTCTTCTCATTCTATCTCGCCATGACATTGAGAATCACTTTTCTGTTGTCGTTTCTATATTGTCTTGGATACATTGGGATAACGATGTTAAATGAGCTGGTCCTACTGAACATGGGAGGATGAGTCTTTCTGTGCCATGTCTGATACAGCTCATGGGTTCTCCAAGTATATTTTTAAAACTCTTTTGAATGCAAAAGGCATTTTTTCCATTTGCCAAACGGGCTTCAACCTCAGATCTATAGCTCTAAGGTGCTGCTACAAAGTGTGCAGCTAACCTTTGGGCCAACAAGGTACAGGGTAACGTTTATCCTGACTTTGCTGGGATTGGCTCCAGTGAAGAAGTGCCATCCTTAGCTGTTGTGTTCCTCAGGGCTTTACTGTCCCCAGTCAGACATTTTCCATTCCCCCTTTGTACCCAGCACCATATGCCAGGCAGCTGAAAGCACGTCACTCTAGTCTACTGAGAGATTTTTAAACTTCACTGCTGACTTTTAATCTTGTTCCCAGAGGTATTTCGCCCCAAGAACTGAGATAGAGAAGGCAGCAGCAGGTGTCAAATGATTCATCTTAATGGATGGCAGTATGAAGATGAAAGGATATTCATTTCTGTGGGGATCCTCCTGTCACTTCCCTTAAAAAGTGGAAGGGAATGAGCTGGCCCTGGCTGAGGAGATGATGGAGGCTGCCAAGTATTGCCTGCATTGCCCCTGCACTCTTTGCACTGAGTTTTGTGTTCTGCCCTCCAGCTGGTACAGAGCCCTGTTGCAGCAGAGGGTGGTCAAACATGCAGTGGAGAACAGGATCTTCCCAGAAAACTCACAGGCAGGCACACAGGGAAGAGAAGCACCAACAACGTGATGAGACTGCAAAACAATTGCTGTCCATCACCAAGTCCAAAGGATGGATTTTGACCTTGGTGATGCATGGTGGTTGGATGCCAGCCTTGCCAACTTCAAACAGAACATCAGACGTCCACGATTAACTCCCTTCTGCAAAACACAGGGAGTCACTGTTATTATTTGGTGGATAGTTAGAGGTAGACCTGCTTTTGTATTGGCCCAAAGCTGCATCTCAAGGAATCCATTAATCTCAAACAAACTGAACTCCAGAGGCACAACGGGCGTTAATACCTTAAATATGGCTTTTGAAGTTCACTGCTGCCAAGTCTACCTTTACATTTTCCCTCCTTTTCCTGGCAAGAAGAGGAAATTCTGTAGGTGGCCACCAAAGAACTGAAGGAGGCAGCAGGTAGCTTCTGAGGTCTGTCCATGTCTGAATCCCCCCAGGCCCATTCCTCCCTCCTAGTATTTTTTTCACTTTTTTTTCCTCTTATGCTATAAAATACTATGCCTCCTGCACCTTTGTTATGTTCAGCAAATCCTCAGGAAGCAAGAATTTTATACAGTGTGAAAAACCATTTGTGATATAAAGAGACCAGAAGCTGTGGAGTGGCCCCTTCCAAAAATGTCAGATCAAGCGTAATTACAATACTTTTCCACCCTCCCCAAAAATGAACCAAGGGGACCCAAGCAGAGCCTTGACAAAGAGCTGTGCATTCGCTTGCTGAGGCCAGTGCAATTAGATTTTACACCAAAAAAAAAGCCCTAGGGAAAAACAGAAGCTAACATCAGAGAAAACTGTAACCTGCCAGACCCCGCTACACCATAGGGGATGTGGGGGATGGATTTTCAAAATGCAAATAGGGGTCCATTGAGGCTTCACTACACTTCAGTAAGGTAATTTTCAAACTTAATGATTTTCACATTTAATTCAGGGAGAAATTAGTCATCAGACATTGAGACAAAGCAAAGCTCTCTTCTGTAGTGGGATGCTTTCCTCTTCAAGCTGTGTTATCTCGGCAATAATTAAAATGTTCGCTGAAGTAGAAAATGTGCTATCTGATTCATTAGCCAGATTTCCCTTTGTAAGGTAACTCTTGTTTGTTTATCAGAAATAGAGACAGGCTTGGAGAAGAGGACTCTGGGCACTAATGATTCAGGAGGGAGGAGCCAAGGGATCAATGAAACTAAGACAAGGGTGTGTGCATCTCGCGCAGCAAATCGCTCAGCTTGTCCTCTTCCACCTTTGCAGCCCCCAAGGCTGGTAAGGTCTGTATGGAAGGCGTTGCTTGGCTGGCAAAGCTCTGGGTTGTGGGAACACACAGGCCAATGTGCCTGTCCCGGGCATGAGGTCCCTTATGCCCATGAGTGGCCGTGCCCTCAGGCTAAGCAGGAGGATTTCAGCTTGCACTCAGATGTTCTGCAAGTGAGCCAGTGTTATGTGGGAGTAAGGAAATGAAGCAAATCTGCTTCTGAAGGAGAAGGTAAGGCCAAGTGTGAGCTGGGTTAGCTCATGTCTGGAAGCTTGGAAGGATTTGTGTAGCACCGAGTACAGTACTCATGACACCCCTTGGCTGGCTTAGTGTTGCTCATGAGAAGCAGGTAGGGAAAAGAGAAGGAGAAAGAGATTACTAGAGTTTGTTCCCTTCCCCAGTGGGGAACAAAATCAGTATTGGAAAACACTCATCCTTTACAAAGATATAATGACAGGTGACTTTTTTTGCACCTTGAGGAATCTGCATCTTTAGATGATGCTGTTCTGCTGTTTCACTGTGTTCTTGTGTTGCCAGATTTTCACCCAGCTTGTCTGTACAGAATAGAAAATCAGTCCTAATCTGAAGTGAGTTTCTCCTGCAGGAGAGCGGCAAGGCACCTCCAGCATCTTGAGCAGAACCTACACAAAAACACCTCTCCCTTTTTCTTCTTTTCTAGTGATCCCCAAAGTAACTAAGCACTTGCTCTCCAATCCCGTCTTCACCTGTATCATCCTGGCAGCCTGCATGGAGATCGCGGTGGTGGCCGGCTTCGCCGCCTTCCTGGGAAAGTACCTGGAGCAGCAGTTCAACCTCACCACCTCATCTGCCAACCAGCTCCTGGGTGAGTAACCACAGGGGCCACCAAATCGCCAGCATCCAAATGCATTTAAAAGTGTACAGCATGGTTGGTCACCACGAGTCTCACTGGTTAAGCTGCCCAAAAAGTGACCTGCCCAACATTTAGAAATGTATCCCTGAGTGGAAGCACTGTGGTATGATACAGCCAGGTTATGAAAGTCTGCGATGTCCCTGAAGGACGGCAGAAATCCCAACCAAACTAGACCATTTGGTTGCCCAAGACTGCAGATGCTTGCCGAGCACCAGGGCTCCCCATCGAGCTGCTTGTCTCGTGGTCCAGATATCGCAGAGTTCTCCAGCCCATCTCCATTTAGGTTAGGAAGCCTGATTTCTCCTGCTAGTCCCTCCTTTCCTCTTGCACTGGAAATGACAGGATTGCAATCCCTGATTGCAGCTGCCTGAGCTAGTGCAACATGGTTGTCTTTCAAATGCCCCTTCTCTCTGATCGCGCTATGCTGCTGCAGTTTCCTATATATATATTTCTCGATATTCATTCCTTCCTTGTCAGGACACTGATGCACTGTCAGGATCTTCATTCATTTTCTCCTGCTGCTCATTCCCAAGCAGGCCCAGCAATTTGTTTATGACAGCCGTTCTCTCGGCAGCACCCAGTTAAGATATCTGTGCGTTGATCTTGGATGACCTGCAACCACAGCTCGCCAGATGGGCAGCTGGCAGTGATCTGTCAAATACTGGGACATCATGAAATGGGTGGATCTTAATATCAAAATAAGGAGCTTGCAAGCTGCTCCACTGACAGTTATTTATTCTTCCACTGACATCTTCTGGTTTTGGCCTCATTTTCCAAAAGAAACAATTCCCTGCAGTCAATCTCACCTCCCCCAGTGACACAGGAACGCACTGGTGAATTTTAATAGGATTTGACAGAAGGCCAGCCATCTCAGAGATGTTGAGCTGTTCCATCTTTCCTGAAAATTAAAGGATTGGCAAAGGAAAACAACTTCACTGTTGAGCCACTGGGAGAAGGAAAACCACCCCAGTGTGGGAGATGCCTGGGCAGTCAGTGTGTGCTTACGGCTGGGTGGTCAGCACAGAGGGAGTCACCTGTGAGCCAGAGCACGTCCTGCTTCTGACCTAGCAGTGGGAAAGGAGGCTTTGATGCATTCGTAGTCCTCACAGCTACTTGTTTAGTTTAAACAAAGTTGCTGCCAGATTTCCATGAAAAACATTAAATTTATGGGAGGCCAGAAACGCCAGGATTTGGATGCACTTCTAAGTCTAGCCCAGGTAGGTAAGGTCTGGATTGTAACTGACAGCAAAGGGATAAAAGTGAACCCAGATGAGCTTAGTGCAATAATGTCTTTCTGTGCCTGGGAAGTGAGTCACTTCTGACAGTGATTTTGCATCTCACAGTTTAAGAAGATTCTTTGAGGGACACTTCATATTTTCAAATGCGACTATTGCCTAATCTCTGAAGATCAGACTGCTGTGAAGTACACCAAGCAGGGCTCAGCCAAAGTGTCTCAACACGTTGGAAAATTCTTGCCTTTATTTGTCTGCCAGCTGTTGCAAGAAGCATTAGAGATGCTACTGCTTAGGTTAAGGTGGGCCAATGTCAACACTTTTGGCACTTCTCTCAAATATGGACGAGAATTGGAAGAAAATCCCGGTTCCTCTGTGAAGGACAGCATACCTATTTGCATCCATTCCTCTCTTTTTGGGCAACCCCAGCTTGGTGCTACTTCAGCAGTTGGTCATTAACAAGGTTTCTCAGTGCTAGTGAGTAGATTTCTCTGCTGGAAAGTAAACAGCTGTAACGGCGTGGTTCACTGAGCCTTGCTCACACTTCTTGCTAACTGATTTTTCCTCTTGCAGGGATGACAGCAATCCCATGCGCATGTCTGGGAATATTCCTGGGTGGCCTCTTGGTGAAGAAGCTCAGCCTGTCTGCTCTGGGAGCCATCAGGATGGCCATGCTGGTGAACCTGGTGTCCACAGCTTGCTACGTGTCTTTCCTCTTCCTGGGATGCGACACAGGACCTGTGGCAGGGGTTACTGTTCCCTATGGAAACAAGTAAGTCCACAGAGAGTTTCAGGGTCTCACACAGTCTTACCATCAGAAATGCCATGTTACTGTGTTCGACGGGCAGCCTTCAGGCAGTGCTGGCCTTTAGACAACCCTATAGAACAAGCACATAGAAGGCAATTTTCTGTAGGGCTCTTAGTAGGCAAAGTTTTTGTGCCACTCATGAGAGTTGAGTACATGCAGCTGACAACTGTGTTACTACAGTTGATCAATCCAAAGGTGCCATGCCCGATTCTGCCCCCATGACCACCTACATAGCATTGGGTCCACCACTCTGGTTTCTCCTGGCACCAAGGGATGTGCAGTGCTTTGTACATTTATTTAAATGCCTGAGGGAAATTCATAGAACCAGGGTTTAGATGTCTGGAAGTTCAGATATGGTGAGGAGAGAGCATGCATGGCTCCAGGTCCATTTTAATGGGAGAAATGAGGCACACAGTGCCCTGTAGCATTCGCAGGACTTGGAGAGAGTTATTTTGTATTGCCTTTTCTGGTGCTTCTCGGTATGCGGTGGTGACTCTTTAGAAGATAAGAACTTCAGACTCTGAGCTCCTCACAGTTACTGTTCTAGAAAAATGCAGAGCAATCCCCACAGGATCTCTTTGGTTTTCCTTGAGGCTTCTCATTGCGGTAACAAGGCAGCCCAAGCCTCACATTAGATTCCTTGTTGTAGAGGGATAGGGGCCACACCATTTCTGTCCCCAAGGAGAGGGCTGTAGCCTGTATTTCTTAAAGCTGGGACCCAGATAGCCTACCTACTGCTTTTTGTAATTTGTTTGTCTTACCTACCCCCCTTCAAAGCCGTCTTTGTGTGGCAACGATTGGAAAAGCTGGCTCATATTGTCACACTACCCACCAATTTCTTTCTGTTTCTCTTACAGCTCAACTCCAACCTCATCTCTGGACCCATATTCCCCCTGCAATAACAACTGTGAATGCCAAACTGATTCCTTCACTCCAGTGTGTGGGGCAGACGGGGTCACATACTTATCTGCCTGCTTTGCTGGCTGCAGCAGCACGGTGAGTGAGCTTTCCTTGGGACCTCTCATCTGTAGGAATGATTCTGTGAGCATGAGTGAGTGAGGTTAGTAAGTGTTTGGTAGAGTAGCAGTGATTGCACCCCCAAAACTCATGCTTCAGATGGGCCTGAGCTGCTGTCACTTTTCTCTCTGCTGCATAAATGCCTGCTGATTCCAGCGGCAATCTGACATGGTCACCCACAGAGCGGGAGGAGATTTTCCCTCCTGCTCCTTCTCTGGTCTTTCTCCTCAGCACAGAAACAAGGAACAGGAGAGGAGATCTGCTTGGTTGTCCACTGGCAGAACCCAGAACCTGCATGAGAGCTCACTAGCCCAGGCTGTGGGACTAGCTTCTCTTTTCTCCTTCAGTCTCTCATCTCACTTCTCCACCTGCCTGTATTTTCCCTGCCCAATCCTTTTTATTCTTTTTCCTCTTACTGTTTTCCTAAATTGATTCCTAGACACATATGACCAGATCCTGGATTTTATTCACTCTTATCTGAGCTTTCCTCGCACTCCTCTTGCTTCTCTCTCTTTCCATGCTTTGCTGTGAGGCAATGACAAGAGCAGTTGTCAAGGGAGCAGAAACTCCATCTGGACACATTCTACATTTTTCAGTTCTCCATATCTAAGAGTTTATTTCCTTTAGGAAACTCTTAAAGACCAAACCATTTCAATGTAAGGAAGTTGTGGGGAATTTTTAACAGTATCTTAAAAGCCTGCTTTTCAGGTTTTTTTTCACTGCTGAAATGCTAATATGTTCTGGGCTATGCTGAAGATGAAGGCCTGCCCTTCCCATGGGTGGGAACTGTTGAAGTTCCTGCAGCTCTTGCTCCCTGCCCAGGGCTGTGCCAGTCCTGCTGACCACTGCTACGCTGCCTGGCTGGAGCCTGGGGGAGGTCACCCTGGTCACTGTGACTGTTCGTAGCTGCAGGGACATCAGTGCTCACCACATGCTGTTATCCATCCATCCTTCCTTTCTGAGGAGACATCAAACCTCCCTTCCTGCCCTAAAGAGACAAACCGCCTGCGAGTGCCGCTGAGCGGAGGTGAGGCTCACTGCTGGCAAATGCAGCCTCACAGCACGAAAGACCTGATAGCTCGTCCTGCCTAAACCTCTTCTTAATTCTCACTCCAGCCTTGGAGACATAGGCATCCCTTTGAAATAGCAGTTTTAAGGTGCTTTCAGCAACCCCACAAGTGACTCTCCAAGTGTGTGGCACATGAGAGGGTGTTACCTCCAGCCCTCCTCCTCCTCATCCTCCCAACAAGAGACAAGTCAACACCTGGGGCAGCAACACGATTGTTTTTACAAGAAGGCAGCTTGTACAGGGCACACAGAACAGTGTCTCATCAGTTCACCAAGTCCTTAGCAAGAATACAGCTGGTGTGGTCCATGGCTGGAGTGCAGGAGTGACCTCCTCACCCTGTGGTTCAAGGCAAAGCTCTGGCTCCTCTGGAAGGAGCACGGTAATGAAAATTCAACTCTGCCCCTTCGGTCTGCAGCTGCCTGACTTTTTGCTCTGTAAGAGAAAACCTCAACGAAAACCTCGCTCTCTCTCACCCTCTCTCTTACACATTCTTTCTTATTTTCATCATCGCCTTGGGCTTCTTGTCGTCGCTTTGTTTGGTGGGTTTTTTTTGCAGTGATGTTTTGAACGCAAATTAGTGAAGCAATAGCATCCTCTGAAAAGGGTATTATGAAGAATTATGGACCAGTTTGGCCATGCAATGGCCCTGAGGCAAAGCCAAATTGCCATACCAGGTTTTTAACCCATAATCCAGGTAATGACCTGTCTAGAGGGTCTTGTGAATGTTATATGCTTGTGATGAGCCAAGGGTTGCGTTTTACTGGGACATAAAATTCTCTGAATGCTTTATTTAACTTTACTGCATTGGATGTTTCTAACTGCCTCTCTCCACTTTTCCTCGGTGAACAATTTCTAAAAGCAATGTGTAGCTCAGATTTTTTTTTTCTTTTTCATTTCTTCTCTCTTACTGAGCTGGTTGCAGAGGTGCACCTGCCCAGAAAACCATAGGAGTATTGGTGCTAATAGGCAGAGCTTTGGCACCCTCAAGAGTTTCTTTCTCAAGCCATTCCTGGAAGTGACCCTTGTGTGTGAAGCCTTTGACTGTGAATCTTTTTGGTTTGATGCCTTTGCTTCTCACACCGTTTTGGCTGGAGGCACATGAATTTCAACCTGGTATTACCATGCTGGCATCTCACGACTTTGCACTGAAGTACCAGCATGCCCCTTCCCTGTTGGATCCAGAGTTTAATAAAAAAACCCCAAACAACTAATAATTAAAAACATGGTTAATTTGCATAGATAATTACCCTAAACTCAGGATGCTGTTAAAAGTGCAAGCTCTGCATCTGTGCAGCTTCACTTGCATGTGTAAGATCTGGGTGTGCAAGCTGCTGGGCCTTGGAAGGCTGTGATAATGTGGGATTGCAGACAAGGGCATCTGTAGCAATTTGGCACGAGTATCAAAAAGTTGCCTCTCCACAGGACAAAGGCAGAACTCCATCTTTGATGTTTCCTTGTTTGATGTCTGTGAGTTGTACTGTGTGTCAGTAATAAAAGATCAAAGATCTCTCAGGTGAGGATGAGGTGAGGTGCTAAGCAAGCAGATGTAGTTGGTACAAACTGCTCACTCTGCTCTGGGCTAGCACTCTGGTCCAAAATTTTAGTGCAAGTAGGTATTTTCCTGGACTTAGATGGATTTTAATCCACAGGGCTGTGTCCAGGCTGGTTGCTATCAATGCAATGAGTAAGAGCCAGGAACTACAAATTCCTCTTGTCTCTGTGCAAACACCACTGCAGTGGTGCTAATTGTCACCACCTCGTAGCCTTCAGGTGACAGCTTCTAACTCACAGCACAGGGATTTGTTGTGTTAATTATTGCTTGCCAGCCAGAAAGGCACCTATATGTCTATTCCAGCTCCCCTGGAGTTCTGCCCTCTGTGCACTTATTTGGAAGAAAATCATTTGACACCTATGCAGAAGAAAGAGATTGGTTCAGAAAGGCTGGACTGATATCCCAATGGATCCTTATCTTTGGAGGCAGTGAACCAGAAAGTGTATTTTGGTATGGTCGTAAGGGGATCCCAGCAGAAAAGCAAAGAAATTTCTGCTCAAACGTGGTAGAGGGGAAGGCGAGGAGATTTAGCTGTTTTTCAATATATTTTATTTTATGATGCTACTCCTCTTGCAAACATGTGACCTGCAAACCCAGCAGGCAAACTGATGAAGACAAGCCATGAATCATTTATGATTGTTTCGTTCTGTATTTGTTAAGGGATTTCTTGGTAGTATTGTGTGCCTTAATTGCACTGACATCCCCCCACTCACAAATTCAGGAGGGCGAGGTGGAAAATCAGAAAAAAAAATAAATCCCTAAATCTGTGTCTGGCAAACAGAGCTTCTTTTCACAACCTGCACTTGCAGGAGAGACTGAGGCAAAATGCAGTAATTTCGCCCTCCTTCTGATCACATATTGATAAAGTTTATCTCGCCTGACTTCAGCTTTTAGCTCAACACAAATCCCTCTGAACCAGATGCCAGTTACTAGCCCCGTAGTGTGCTTGAGTCCGGCAGGGTCTATGCTGCCAAGCTGTGATAGTTCAGCTCCTGATGAGCTGCAGGATCCGTCGTGGGTGGCTCCTTCCTGGGATCGAGGGTGCCAGAAGCAGGCACCGAACCTGCAGCCAGGAGCTGCGGATTTACCTGCTTTCAATGTGCTTCAGTTCGACTGCAACAGCCAAGGGGATGGAGGTAAATAAGAAAGCAATTAGAACCATAATTTGGGGATCTTCCTTGTCACAGGGACACAGATCGTTTCTTTATTCTCCTCCAAAGGGGTATAACTTGGTAATAATTTCGTCTCGGTGACATTTATGGGAGAGACTTGAAAGGAGCGGAAGAAAAGAAACAAGCCAAGGGATGGCTTTCCCTTGCTGGTAGCATGCATCAGAGCTGACATACTTCTGAAATTCTTTCCAAAGCCACTTCAAATAAGCTCTTAGGAGTTACTTAATTGACCATTAGAGGGTTCAGAATTGCTGTTGGCAAGCCCTCATTGCAGAGGGCAGGTGGTGGGGACTGCGGCTCTCCCTTCTCCTGAACCCCTGTGCTCCTCTGCAGAACCTCAGTGGCTGTTCGTGCCTCACCTCGGTACCTGCCCAAAATGCCACCGTCGTTCCTGGTAAATGCCCCAGCCCCGGCTGCGAAGAGGCCTTCTTGACATTCCTCTGCGTGATGTGTGTTTGCAGCATGATCGGGGCCATGGCGCAGACGCCGTCTGTCATCATCCTCATCAGGTAGGACCACTGCCAGGAGGAACCGGTGAGCTCCACGGGGCTGCTCTTGGGGTGGGAGCAGGGCTGGGGGGACCATGGGGTGCTGCTGGGAGCTGCAGGGAGCTGAGGGTCCCACATAGCTGCTGTCCTCTGCTTTTAGTCTGCACTGGCTGTCCCCAGATCCATGACTTTGGACGTAACTTCAGCTCAAGGCATCAGAAAATCCTCCTTTGACTAAGCACTCCCTGGTGGAAACACCTTGAAAGAGCTGCCCATATTTTCAGAAGATTTGGAGCCTCCTCAGCAAGTGAGGAGCTATGGGCACAGGCTTTCTCGTATGTTACTGCCTTTCCATGCAGGCAGGAGTTGGGGATGTGAAAGCCTGAGCAGTCCTGCCCGAATTTCAGTCCCGCTCTTTCAAGTGTTAATTAAATCATTTTCTCTCTAAGCCTCTATTTCATTTGGCAGCACCTGGTTCAGCTCTGCCATGGCCCCACCAAGTTCAGTGCCTACAGTACCGACCTTCTAGAGAGAATGCAGGAATTGCTTGAGTACGGCTTTGGTAAAATGGGAATGATCATCCAAGATCATCCCTGCAGGGATGCTGTAAAGAAAGGTGGCAAGCTTGTACTTACCAAGCCTGGGATTAGCATGGAAAGGCAAATACAGATGTACAGCTCCCAGTCCAGGCAGTAAGGACATTAAAATTGCATCAGGAAAGGGGCAGAATTGCAGCCCCGTATTCTCAGCACATAATGGCTTAATAAGATACCTTTAGAGGTGGCCTGGAGGTCATAGAAGCTACAGAAAAATGACAAGCTGTGGCAAAGGCTAGCTTTGGCTAATACCCCCTGGCTAGAGTTTAGCTTCTCTCACCCTGGGCCAAATCCGAGGACAGAAGGAACTTGGAAGTCTGAAGGACATCTCTCAGTTGAACCCGTACAAATAGGCAGACACAAGTAGCTTATTCAAATAACTGACCTTGTGTTATTTCTAGTCACGTGAAACACTTCACCTTATGATATACGTATATATCTAAGCCCACGTTTATCCAGAATTACTTATCTGTCCAGGCTGTCACTTACTGAGAGTAATAACCAGAGGCATAAATAGCAGATCCATTCTGCTGCCTGGAAAATTCCAATAAAACTCAATCAATAAGGTCTGTATTAGAAGCACACTCTTGAGTGGATCTTGGGCAGAACAGCTCTGTGAGGGCATGTATCCCTGCAGGATACAAAATGAGATATTCCACCGACTAGTTCATTTCTCTCTTTGCATCTACAGTAGCTAAAGGGAAATCAAATTTCTCATGATAAATATTGTGGCAAAAGTAATTTGAAGATTGAAGAGTTCTTTGTTCAAGGGAGCTGCCAGCACCTGTAGAATTCTGAATGGAGACATCTTGGTGTCAACTTCAAATGAGATAGCCAGCCAGGAAGAAGAATATAAGGGAATAAGAAAAGTGAAGGGAATATTAAAAATATTCAGCTCACAGCTGTAGGAAATAAACATTTCACACATCCAAATTAGGAACTACGCTTCCCTCAGAATCACTGATAGCTAACAAAATGTATGGGAAAGAGCTCTTCACCATATAACACCTCATGCTCTCTTGCACCTACCATCTTGGATTGCTAAAAGAAAGTTTTGGCGTATGAGTGTGTCCCTGGAGTCCATGGCAGTGACAAATGGTATTGGCAACTCCTGTGGTTAATTTAAAAATTAACTTCAGTGTTTACAAATCAGAGGTCTCGTCCAGGCAAGTCGTTTGGTCACTGCTGCAGTCGATGAGAAAGGATGTCTCCAGGTGGCAACTTTTACTCGGCCCTAAGGTATGGGGCTTGACTTTGGTCTTGAATACAAAAAGGTGAAGCAATGGTCACCACCACTGATTAAAAACCGACGGTGAATGTATTTATACAGAGGATCACCACTGCCACTGGGTGCCACTAGCAGTGCTGCCTGCGGGCTGCTGTGAGGAGCTAACGGGAGAGGCAGCTTAGGTCTCCAGAGTTCCCCTGTGTGATGAATCTGTTCATATGAGGATCAGTGTCCTGCTTTCCTGGCCTTTATATACTGCAGGAAATAAAATGCTATTACAAGACTTAAGACCAAATTAATGATTTCTGGAATTCCAAAGGCTTTGCTGAGCCTACCCCAAGAGGATGACTTTAGCCAGTAGCATCCTTGAGCTAAGCGAATTAGAAAGCCATGAATTATTATTTTTAAAGCACCTTTGAAGGATAACGCTAATGCGATAGACTGGGTTGTGTTCATAGCAGAAGGGAGCACAACCGTTGTCTTCCCAGCGTAAAAAAATTTCCTATGCTAAATTCATGCCCATGAAAACCAGCCTTCTTGAGCATGTCCTCACTGGGAGGCTTGATTTTTCAGGCTGGCAGAACCTGTTGGTCAGTCATTCTCCCTTCTCTTCTTGTTCCCCATAGCCTGGGAAGTCTCAGAGGAAAAACTTTTCTCTTCCACCAGTTCCCAGCATCTGGAGCCTTGAAAGCATGATGGGGAGCTTGTAAATGATGATTTACTGGGGGTGGGAATTTCCTTTTTTCCCGTGCAATGACAAGATTAGCTGTAGTTATTAATGACTTAGCTAAATTCCTGAACCTATCACCAATGCAATTACTTCTGGGACTGTAGGCAGCTCAGGCGAAGGGAGAAGAAAAACCCCGTTAATGACTTTTTCAAGAGGTGGTAGTGGCATCCTGGCTGACAGGACAGAATGACCACGGGGTGTGTTAATCAAAGCAGAACAACAAGAATCGATTTCACTCTCTCCTTCCCTGCTCCCTACAGAACCGTGAGCCCCGAACTCAAGTCTTACGCTTTGGGGGTGCTTTTCCTGCTTCTCCGTTTGCTGGGTAGGTACAAAAATTTCATGTCTTTCTCTCCCATCCTTTCCTCCCTCACAGAAAACTGTATTTTTAATGTGCAAAAGCTGATTTCTACTCCATGCAGTGTTGTGGTTGCCATGAGTGGGGTCTGACGCACTGGGGGCCGAGCCCTCTCTCTGAAGGATACCTCATCAAGGCCTCTGAAGGCACTTTGCCTGCCATTTGAATTGTGCTAATGGATGAGAATGCAGTGTTGTGTGAGAAATGGTCATTTCTGCCATGGTCCCACGCAACCAGTTACTCTTCTATAGCTGTTATTAACATGTCAGCAGCTTGCAAAATCACTGCTGTGTTGCATATTGCTGAAGTAGAGAGATACGTATTTTCATCCTTCTTTGAGGGATGAGACCTGTGCTATGTGGTGTGTTTGTCCCTTCCTTCGGGTCTCTTGGAAGGGGAAACAGTGAAGTGAGACAGGCTGAGTCCTTGTATCCTCCTGTGTGTTAATATCCCATTGAAATGCGTGTGCCTGTTCCTCTAGACCGGTATGTGTTTCTCATGTATGAATTAAAAGGAACATGCTGGGCTGTTATTCACCTGCTTCTTGTTTCTGGGTGGAGGTTTTTCTCCTCTTTTGAAGAGATGGCTCGTGTTTTAAGGCTTCTATATTTCAGCTCATTAATCTCAGTGATTCAGGGAAAAACCTTCTCTGGTCCATCACTGCATAGATCCATCTCCTGCATGGGGTTTCTGCAGGTTGTGGAGGTGGAATTTATTTATTTTTTTTAGCAAGGCACGGGCAGTACCTTCCCTGCATGACCCCCCTCTCCGAGGTCTCAAAGCAATGAGCGGGAGAGTGAAATGCCATTTCCTCGGCTGCAGTAAGGCGCTAGGAAGTAGGGGACCAAAAATCCAACAGTACCATACATTGCTTTGAATAAGTGACCTCTTTTATTTACTCATTTTTTCAATCGCCTTATTCCCCATTAGCTGGAAGGACCAGTTTATGATAAAGCCAATTGAGATTTTCCTTGCTTTTGGGGAAGTAACTGCAGTCATTCAGAAAGCTCTGTCAAGCAACGTTATCCCGAGCTCAGACAGCTCAAAGGGAAGCTCCTGGGTTGACTTGGGTCAGCTCTGGTTCAAGCCTTGCAAAGACAGCATTTTCTTTAGCTGTTGGGGCTGCTCTCAGGTTTTGGCCTCTCTTCAGCTTTCGCTGGCTGAATGTGGAGTGTCAGCAGGCAAGTGTACCAGGACGATGGCTGTGGGCTGTTGTTTCCAAAGGAAAAAGTCCTTAAGGGGGGAGAATTTTTTCTTCTCAGAAACCTCCTGAGATAGTGGCATCTTGAATTTCTCCAAAACCACACGTGGACATGTATGCTTAAGTTGAATAGATCTTTTTATTTTCCTTCTAAAACAGAAGCCGTAGTAAGGCTTTAAAATCAAATTTTTATATCTTGTTCTGTCACTAAGGAGTTCCCAGGAAATAAGACACATCAGCAATGTAGCTTGAGCCCACAGAAAATGAAGAGAAAGGCACTTTTCAATATGAGCAAGGGTATCCAAATTTTGCCCCTAACAACCTGAGGTTTGAGAATAGCTTTACTGATTTATTTTAAAAGCTTTTCAGTTCACCTTTAAGCTTTGGCTTGAGAAGAGAGTGATAATAGCTGCTCCTTGAACCAAAGGAGGATATTAAATACAGGAGGTATGAGACCCGGAGGTGCAATCATGGCTAATAGATTTCAGTAAGACAGAAGTAGCTTTTTTATACAACCCTACAGTTTCTGCGATGAAATATATATATAGTGGAAATTTTTGCAACACTTTGCAGTGAGAAGTAAAACATGATTGAATCTCTTTAATATTCACTGTAATAACATGAAACAAGACTGAATTCGCCCAGTATCGTCCTGGATGTATCATCTTATTCCATAGCAATTCTGCTGTGAGAGGGCAGCGTAACAGTGTCTTCATATAAGAGTGTTACTGCGGTTTCTCAGAGAAGAGAGTAAAATGATGCTGTTGGAGCCAAAGGTTTGGAATGGAAATGTCTGGAATGGCAAAGAGTTATTTTACATTTGTAAGATCCCAAATGAGTCCTTTCTAGATGGTGTTCACCAGGCAGCCTAGCAAAGCCTCTGCTCAGTAAAGCTCTTCCTTTTGTGCTTCCTACAAGCCCATGTTGCTTGCCTCTCTTCTTCCAACATGACAAAAAACACAGCGTTTCTCTCTCAGAAGGACTTTCCAATCTGCGGTGCAGCCCTTCAGCTCCCATGTCTCAGAGGGTCTCGGCACCGAGTTGTTCCTGGGAGTCTCTTGCCCTCTCATGTGGTAAAAACAACCAGAAATACACACTGATTCCTGGAAGTTTTTCATGTATTTTTCTCCAAGGTTTGCACATCTGTGTCTGCAGCTACACGGGTGTAGTTTTGGAGTTCAGCGAAACAGGCCCTTTCTCAAGTCTTATGAGGGACCGTTTCCAGGCCAAATTATCTTGCAAACCTGAAAAGCCAGCTGAAGCCAGCAGATGGGGATGATAGCTCTCTCTCAAGTTCAGCCTATCCATCTCCAAAGCTTTGTATCAACATGTCTCAGCATGTTAACAAGTAGGGGCTCACACCTCAAAATTATGATCCGAAATGCAGTGTTTTCTTACTCCAGAAAGTGTTTGGCTCCTGCCTCCTCGGTCACCGCCACATCTGGATGTTGCCTCTTTAGGTGACAATCCAGCACCAGGAGTGCAGCACTGGGCACGCAAACTACAAGCAGCAGCGCGATCTTTTTGCTTGTTTCTGGCAGGAGCCCAGCTGAATTTTTGAATTCCAGGTTGTGGTTGTCCACAGATTTCAGAAAAAAAAAAAAAGCAACAAACTAAAACCACATCTTTTTAACTTAGAAGCTGAATCAATCTGGAATTTCCCCAGTCTGGAATTTCCAGTCATTGAAATGACAAAGAAGGACCTGGCGCTGACATTTTTTCCAGAATATAACGAGGTGTTTAGATGTGATGACTGAAACTAGTGTTTCTAACAAGAAGATTGTCTTGCTTTTCTATCATCTGTTTGTATTTACTGCATTTGTACTATTAATGACTGGTTAAAGTGAGTACCAAAAGCCCATATAGCCTTTCTTAACTCCTGCATTTATTATCATGTAAGGAAGATCAAACAAAATCTGAAGAGCACTAGTCCTCGACAAAATAAAATAAAGCGATCTCAGTTACCGCAGGGAACAGTGAAGACAACCAGTTTATTTGTAGTCTTAGGATATATGTCATGAATGTCACAATTTTATTCATGACAAGCTGAAGGAACGTATCTTTTTAAGCGTGGAAATCCAGGTTAATGATGAAACTGGCTCCAAGATTAAACACTTCTCTGTCTAGAAACCACAGCTCTTGTGCCTGTTTGTCTGCACGCATATTTTTAGAGTCTCAAGCATCACGCCTACGGATGCAGTGACACTGTCCAGGGTATGTTGTGCCTACCTGCTCTTGCATTTCAGTAGATGCGATGCTCTCCTTTGATTGCTGCCTTATCCTACAGCAGTGGTTTTATTGATCAAGGTTTTTTCCAGGGATTATCTGATTCCAGCCTCCCCCCATAAATATAGCAGAAGGAAGAGAAATAGTTTACATGTGTAGAACATCCACATTTTCTTCTGAGCACTGCACGCTGGGTGCTGGCTGGGCAGCGCAAAGCTGGAACGTGGATGTTGTAACCACCACTGGGGTAATGTGGAACGGGGGCCCTTTGCAATATCTTCGTAGGATGGGGGAAAAGTAGAGAAGAAAAACATCACCTTTATTAGTTAAATGAGATTGGAGTGATTGCTTTGCTTTAGGATTGCAGCTCTGCTGGCATGCTGTGATTAAGAAATGCTCATCAGTACTTAGCTGCAGTGGCTGTGGGAGAATCCTGCTGTGATAGATTGTTTAACAGTGCACTGAAATTTTCCCTTCTTCTCAAATTTAATCTTTGGTATTTATTAGAGGCCATTGTTTATGTTTCTTAGGCCCAGACAAAACCTTCTTAAGTGTCAGGGAAAGGTCCAAAACTTGACCTCAGCTGATCACAGGCTCTGAACTGGAGTCCTGCGGTAGGTGAACACCCCAGAGCACAGAATTGTCAGTATCTAAACAGAGAGCAAGCTGCAAGGCTGTCCTCCTCCTCTTTTACCTCTCCACTCAGTCTCGTTAGGCGAATGAGAAGCTTAATAAAAGCCACTTCAACTTAGTAAAATCCTTCCTGCATGTTGATACCAGC
>NW_009735482.1:0-24406 GCF_000703405.1 Apaloderma vittatum | reverse complement strand
AATCTCTTCTGTAGATGTTGGGTCCAAGCTAAAAACTCACCCACAAATTTTGTTGAAATTGATTTAGAACTTAAAAAATGAGAAGCAGAGGCTGCAGCTGGGACCATTAACCTTGATAAAATATCCTCTCTTCCCTTTCACTGCAATCACGTCCTCTCTCTTTATCATGAGGATAATAAAAGCATAATTTGTCTCTCTTATTTTGACAGGTTTTATCCCACCTCCGCTGATCTTTGGGGCTGGAATTGACTCCACGTGTCTGTTTTGGAGCACGTTCTGTGGCGAGCAAGGAGCCTGCGCACTGTATGACAACGTGGTCTATAGATACCTTTACGTTAGTATTGCGATAGCCCTGAAGTCTTTTGCATTCATCTTATATACAACCACCTGGCAGTGCTTGAGGAAAAACTATAAAAGATACATCAAGAACCACGAAGGTGGTCTCAGCACTAGTGAGTTTTTTGCCTCTACTCTCACCCTAGACAATCTGGGGCGGGACTCGGTGCCCCAAAATCAATCACATAGGACAAAATTTATCTATAACCTTGAAGATCATGAGTGGTGTGAAAATATGGAGTCTGTTTTATAGTGACTGTGGAGGGGTGAACTACGTGAATGCTACAAGGGTCCTTTTTACTAAAACCAAGAGAGCACGAATGAAGAAACACAACTGCAAAACAACAAAGGCAACACAGGAGACTTTTGGTTTTTTCCTCCAAGTCAGACCCAGCCAGGATTCTTGAGAACTACATCTTTTAATGGGATCACTCGTGAGAAAGGCGGGAGCCGCCGTGGCTGGGTACCAGCCCCTTTGATGACAGCACGAGCTTCCAAAAAGGGCATCTCTGGAGGTTCGGCCGAGAGCTCGGCGAACGGACAGGCTTGGGCGTGAGGCGTAGAGAAGGCGAGGGGTAACGACGAGGCCGGAGTAGGCATTGGTGTTTGCAAAGGGGATGCGAGGGATATGTGGAGCCCCGTGGTGCGGGCTGAAGGGTTGGCCCGTCCGGGTGCTGTTCCAACCCACTGCAAAGAGGGAGCGGTGCTGGAGTTGTTCCACCAACCACACTCTGTCCCCAGCCGTGAGGCTGCAATAAGTACCTTGAAAGCTGCTGGAAGCCTTCCAGGCGGCGAGCGATGCTGTCGGAGGTGTCCGAGTCCTTCCAGCCGAGGCTTATTCGCAGATTGCAGCTCTGTGGTTGTCTGTGAATAGCTGTGCTCAGATCCCTCAAACCCAGTAAAGTTCGAGATATTTGCTCACACTTGCCAAACGTGCTGTCATTTTTAAAGGGGGATGAATTCCAAATACTTGTCTGTGTAGTCCTCTAATAAGGCTTTTTTTAAAAACTTGTTTTCAAATCTATGTTAACCCTTAAATCGCTGACACTTTTCCATAGGGAGGATTTATTTATGCCAGTTTGGGGAAGGATCCTGTTTAATTCACCCCAACATAATGTGACTCAAGGGGTTTGTTTAATCCTCTGCGTTTTTTATCCATACGCCTTCATTCTAATATGCTACCAAGCCAATGAAGACACATAATATGTTTTTAAAAAAGAGAATGAATGCACTGTGTCTCTATGAAAACAATTGTCACTTGGAGAATTATAGATAATGTGATGATTTACATAATATAGTTTTTTCATATTCTATGTGTCTCAGTGAATACATATATATATGGAGAGGCTGTTTATGTTCTCTCCAGTTTTTAAAGATATATATATATATATAATTTGCAATCTAGAAATTGTGTGTTGGATGTTTTCTTTAAAGTAAGTGTGTGCGTGTGTGTGTGTGTGTGTACAAGATGAAAGGAATATTGACCTTAATCCTGAAACCCTCACAACTGATTTTTTTTTTTTCACCTGAGAAATTCCACTGGCCTCAGTGGAAGCCATGTGAGGAAGGTGGAATAATCTCCCCTCCTGGATGCCATGTTTTGCCCTTAGATGTGCAAATAGTGTTCCTATGGAAGGCTGGCTACCGGAGCAGAGGCTGTCCAGCATTGAGCACCTCTGAAATTTTCATGCAGTTCCTCAGGAGGTGCCCATACGGGAGCACACTTGGCTTTCCTTTTGCGAGGCAGTTTGATCTAAGCCTGCAGAAATCATGGGAAAGCTTTCATCCGATTTCAAGAAGTCAGGCTTGTTTTGCATGCGTATTTTTCTTTTCCAAAACACTCCTGCTGGGAAGCAATACAAATTAGTTGTGTTTGATGAGTTTGCCCCAGGAACCAGACCTATTTCCAATGGACTAAATGTCAGAAGGGTTTTAAGGGTTAGCATTGTAGCTGAAAAGCTCCTTTCTTTTTTTTTTTTGTTTTGTTTGTGTTTTGAAGCTGTTGTGAACTTGCAGATGTTTAGAGAGGTGACCTGGCATGTTGAACTGGGTGCTGGACATCACTTCCATGCAGCTGGAGAAGGAGCTCATCTTCTCAAGTCCTCGTCCATTGCTGGCAGTGGACACCCCAGAGTTGGCACAATTACAAAGGGTTGATAACTTGCCACTTGTGTTCAACACCTCTTTAGCAGACTTTGCTCTTACCTAAGCGCTGAAACATGGGTGTGGGGTATCAAGCTGCTTCCACTTGACTGACTTTACATGCGCGTTTGTAATTTATGCACAGCGTTATACGTTCAGCAACAATAAGGGCAAAAAGAAAAGGGTGTATCAAATAAGCTCCACTGTGCCAAATACTCCACAAATATTGTAACTGCAGGTATTTGATTCTTAGTTTTCAGTCATGTTAAAAATCACTTGATTAATGAAGGCATTTAAGGAAAAAAAAAGTTATTAAGCTATGCAGTGCCATTGTTATGTTGGGTGGTAAATGATGCTTTTTAGACTATTGGATCGGTTTAGTATATCCTGTCTGCTAAAATAGAGATACTGCAACCATAAAACAATGAATCTAAAAAAGGCACAGGGTGCATAACTGTCTCATAAAATATGTATAATTGTCAAGTATCAGCCTTTGAAATCATTCTGTACAGTTCTCTTCATTCTGCAAATTTATTACTTAGACTGCTGTCTTTTCAAATGTTAACTCATAATTTTATACTATACACACACATTCAGACTCGGAACACAAATGTCATAGAATAGAACCTTTCTAAAAGCCTGATTGCTTGAAATTCTATAACCCATTTCACCATTTCTTTTTTTCTGCCCTCTGAAAGTCCAAGGTGAAGGAGAATAGCATGCTGACATGACGCAGAACAAACTCCTGGTGTTCAAGAGCTTTGGTTTGTCAGTACAGTCAAAAGTCCCCCTGACCGGAGTTATAGAAACATGATTTCAGGGCACTTAACGCTTTCATTTTTATTTTTGGTTGTGGTTTTTTTTCATTTAATCGCTTGGTATGTATGGGAGATGCAGCTGAATGGGATGACCGACATTATTTTTAAGCTGTAACTTAAAATTCCTGCCTGATTGTTGTTTTTTTTCTAGTTCTTTTGATAATGCGACTTTTGAAAAGCTCTCTCCCCGTCCCACTCTTTTTAATTTTTTTTAAGGGTGTATCAGATGCCTGCATCATGAAGGGCTTTACTGTCAGTGCTTTGGTACAGATTCAAGAACAGAGCTTTAGTTTAAAGAAAACACACAGACCAAAACCTTCATCCATCCCAGCAGGCTCTTTGTTTTTTTCTGATTCCAAAGCCACGAGCCAGTTTTGCCTGTGACCCAATTTTTGTTATAGAATAACGAATGAAGAGTCTCAGACATCCTCCCACTTCCCAAATTGCAGCATGGGCCTTCGCCTGTCAGCACTTCGCTTCCATCCCGCAACTGCCTTAACTGCAGGGAACTTAAAACCAAGGATGGAGTTAGAGAGATGCCCGTTCCTGGGAACAGAACAGGGGCACGGTCTGAGCTGTGCAGTCCAGATCCAATGCTGGAAGTTTTTGTCTCTGTATTCTGGGGCATTGAAATTCAGGGTCAGGGGTCTCAGCAGAAATGTTATTTTGACGTTTCCACACACTGTGCTCCCTGCACGGCCGGCTGCTAAGGAATGGGCTGTTAGGAAAAATAAACCTACTTGAGATTCAGCAGTCTCTGTGGGATTGTCCAGTTGCCTTGAATGACTTCAGGTTGGGGTTTCCTTTCCCTTGCACAGATACCACCTTGGTGTAGGCCCAGTGGAACCAAAAGGGGACCCTGGTCTAAAATTGGTGCAGATGACTCTAGAATCAGTTTCTTTGCATCCTCTTGTTAACAACGGGATGCATTTTTCAGAACCTTCTTTGTATACATATTGAATTCATACATTTTTTTCTGTCTTTGCCCAGCACATCTTGGATGTATAGTGGGACTGAAAAGGCCATCACTTGAATTATCTGGACAAACCTTCCATTCCTTGGGAATTTAACTAATAGGGGCCTCCCACTGCCAAAACCCTGCGAGATGCACTGAACTACTCAGTGCTGCTATTATTAATCTCAGCCAAGTCTCACCTTGCTGGGAAGGTGAAAAGGGAAAGATGCAGAGAGGCATGAGCTTCAATTAGCTGAGGTAGCTGCGCTTCAGAATGCTTCAGAATCGAACTGGTGGTCTGCAGACATTTGGAAAGTGATTGGAGTATTTCCAAATGGCTGAGATACGTTGGCATTTTTTTCCTGAAAATAAAGAAATTTAAAAAATTAAGGTGGTGAATGAGATTTGGAGTCTCTCCTATCCCCATCAGGGTTTTATGTTCATCACATTGCTGTTGGCAGCAATGTAATTCAAGTTTACCTTTGTGTCTCAGCCAGACACTGATTTTTTTTCCCATTAAATGAGGTCCTGGGAGATAGAGAGGGGACTCCATCTCAAAACCAGCAGTTTCACTCCACAGCAAACCCAAGACAGCCTGAAGGCCACCAGCACCATGAAGCTTTAACCCCCAAGTCAGTGACAGCTGTTGCTGCCATTTGAGAGTTTGTTAGAGCTGGGTGTGTTGGGCTCAGTATTTTCTTAAGACTTGGTGTTGATGTTTGCTTTATTGTTGGCAGGTGGCATGGGGAACGGTCAGTATGAGAGCCATATATGCAAATGCTTCCCTGGACTGATGTGATAACAGCTTTGTTCCTTTATTCGCAAGGCTTTCCAAACTTATTCTCCCTCTGCCTTTAGACATAGCCATGCTCATTTATTCCCCTAATTTCACATGAACTACCTTCGCAGACAGAAGCAAGTTTGTTGATGATGTCATTCTAGATCTGCTTAATGCCTGCAAAGTTCACAGGTTTCTGTGTTCAGGCACCCCTGAATATAAGCAATAATACTGATCTGTTCCCATTTGTGTGAGGAGGTTTTGCTTTTCTGACCCAAATCTGAGTTCACCTCTCCCAACATCCCATGCTGCTGCTTGTGATTCACCTTTTTTGCTGGCAGCAACTCCAGGAGACTGAATATTCTCCTTTCCTTCCACCACAACACCCTCCCATCCCCATAAGGCAGCCAAGATACAACTGGTGCGAATGTAGGGAGCAGTTTGTTAAGATGGGCAATCCTGTGATGGGAGCCTTTGGCACGAGCCAGGCTCAGCTTTGGTTGTCTGATGGTTGAGACTGATCTGTGGAGGAAACCAGAGTGGTGTGGCTGAGTCTCCCAGAGTCCCTGAAAGGATTATCCACCCTTCAGTGCTGCTGGATAGACTTACTTGCCCCACCTCTCTTGAGACTCATGGTTTGTGGGCATTTCTTCCAAACTGACCATCAGCTTCCTTTCTCTGGCCACGGTTCTTCTTTCCTCCTGACGGCAAAACACAGTTCCTACCAAGTCCGTATGAGGTGTTCAGAGTTATTGACTGGCATTTAAATGTTCCTGGGATGCCAGCATGTCTTTCCTCATACTAGATATGCTCAAATCTTATCGTTTGTTCTGCTTTTATACACTAAATCTATTACTTTTAGGCTACAAATTATGTTCTCTATCTTTCCATTGACTTCTCTAGCCAATCTGAGTCTTAATACAATTGCTTCACTGAAATAAAAGGCCTTTCAGCAGTTCTTAGACATTAGGTACTTTATTAACTAGTGATGCCAAGTAAAATCTTTGGGCATTGCCTTTTCCCTGAAAACGATGGAGCAGAAGGAAGCTCTGTCTCCTCGGAAGCAATACAGATGTTTTCTCTGACAGCTTGAACGTGGACTGCTTTTCTTTCAGCTTCAGCCTTGCCACCACTGCTCAGCTACGAGAAGCCATGTGGAAAGAGGAACTCATTGAGATGGCCACAAGAGTGGGACCATAGCATGTGTGTAGCATCTATGCTCTTTCACTTGTCAAAACCTTGCTTCAGTTGCTCTTTGTCTGATGAATGGAGTGACTCCAGGGATGGCGTCTTTGGGACACTATGAGTTTGCGATGTTTCCCCCACTTTCTTCAGATGAAGTATGGCAGAGCAGAGTGTCACACCCGAGGAAGGAAAAGATTAGCAGTCCCCTGATGGTTTGTGGTGCTGGGCTTGTTCTACACGAAGCTGGTGTCTGCAAATGGCAGAAAGCAATAAGAAACTTGTCAGGTCCAACTCCGCAAATAATTTATAGCAACTTCATAAATGAATTTTCTCTTTTATTTCTTCCTTGTGAATTGCTGAGAAAACCAAGAAAATGCCTCCAGTGTATTTGCAAGGTCGTTTCTGCATGTCATCTGTGGTCTGGAGGGGTTTGGAAAAGCTTTCTTGTAATTCATACACGTTGGTTTGCTGTGACTGGACATAGAAATCACAGGGGACATTTCTTGTCCCTGAGATCCCTAGGCTGGAATTTTCTCATCAGCACAAGTGTTTAGTTCAAAAGAATGTGATTAGGAATTGAGTAAGAGGATCCTTCCTCAATGCCAGTGGGCAAAGAGCCACTGGACATACACTGCTCCAGGACAGCCGAAGTGCTGGCTTCCAACTCACAATCCGCTCTCCAGGAATATTCTCTCACAGATACTTGAAATTCTCTGCCTCTCCCTACCAGTGTTCCTACCAGTTAGTGCATTCATTTGAGTAATTACTGAGAGCAAACACGAGAAAGGTATGAACCCAGACAAAGCCAAATTGGTGTTAAGGTGAAGCAGGTGGTGCAAATTTTACTGGCGATGTTTGCACAGCTCTTAGATCAGAAACAAAACTCTCTCGGGAATCAGAGAGTTGCATATGGCCTAACATATCTTAGTTCTTCCCAGCTGAAGCGCCAGTTGGTGGGACAGCAAAAGACATCTTTCCCTGCCACGTGCGTCTTAGCCCCTCAAAATCATTTTCTTCTGCAGTATGGCATCGCACAAATACTGGTGCATTTCCCCCTCGATGTAAACTGCATCTCAGTGCTATGTTTTTGGTGCCTCACAACTCTTAACTGCGTGAACTTGAAAGGAAGAAGTCACCCCTGTTCTTCACCTGCAGTGCTCTCTGTCTCCTCGGAGGATCCCTCTTGAAGACTCATGGCCGTTTTCCTAAAGTCTTACGCACAGTGGGACCAAAACTGTGCTCGCAGGTGCCCTTCAAGGTGTGCTCAGAGGGCTGTAGCTTGTCTTCAGCCCCACGTTGCCTTCACGATGGTTTCGGTGCAAAGCATGGTGACGAGGCTATGCATAACTGTCCCTGACAAACGTTAAGGGTTGCCAATGGTCTATGACCACCAAAGTCTGGGAGTCTCCCATGTTAGCACATGAAAGCAGCTCTCATCATCTACTTTGTGGAAGGAGCCATCTCGGAGCAGGGCTCGGTGGGAAATGGCAGCCGCGCCGGGGCTGCACAAAAGGGAGCTCTCGGTTCGCTTCGGTGCCACATCCGTAGGGAGGAGGGATGGGGACGGGAGCAGGGGAAGAGCTGTGACCTTTTAAAACCCATAGTGCCTACCACTGCAAACGGAACGCTGGATTGTATTGTATTATACGTGACTACCATGTAAATAAAGTACAATAAATGTGGTGTTCATTAGGATTTTGATACAAGTCAAATGGAGTCTGCAGAAATGATTTTTTTCCCTGCTGTACGTGCTTATATCACATTCCAGGCATAGGGACATTTGGGGTCATGTGAGCTAGAAATGCATCAATGGCATTAGATGGGAAGTGTTTCCAGTTAGAAAATGTTGCAATTCCTTTTGCCCTGTATAGATGAGACACAAGCACTGTATGAAAACCAGCCAGAGCGGAGGGAGTGGGGGCAGCTTTAATTCACAGGAGGAGGGCAGCTCTTGACTTGACGTGGTTTGTGAGCAAAACCAATGGTGCTGCCTAGCCAGTCCTTGGTCATGCTCCAAGGTGTCCTCCATTCACGATGGAAGAAAAGAAAATTTTTAGTTTGGCTGATTTGTCTGTGCTTGTTTTCCTGCTGCAGAGGTTGATCAGGAGCGTAAGCCTTGCCTACGCTAACCTGGTTATTCTCCACCCTTGAGATCCCTCAGCAGCAGCAGCTACAGCTGAGCAAACTTGATAGCTTAAAATTCAGGGCAGATTGGAAAAGAAGTTATCCTGTTCTTAACCAGCTGACCCCTCTCTGGTTTTGGCAAACATTGAGGGGCTCCTTTTTTTTTAACTAATAGGAATATTAGGAACTTACTTTGTTCTTAACCCACTCCCTTCTCCATCCTCATGTTTCTCCATGGTGTAATAACAGACTTAACACATTTCAGTGAGGCAGATCTGCCACATGCCCTCTAAATCCTGATGCGTCTCTTGACTAGGTTCTTAGTGAGAATTTCCTTCAGTCTTCAGAAGCTCAGGAACTCTCTGGCAAGTGTTTGTGGCTGGCGTGTGGATCTCACATCGGTGCGTGGAGGGTGCTTCCACGTTGGTTGTCTTGTTGGAGGAAGAAGAGCACCCCATGTGGTTTGTCACACCTATGGCTCGAAACTCCCCCACAGAGCTTGTGCAGGGTCCACAGTGTTGGAGGAGCATCTGCCTGCCTCTGTACCAGATTAGTCAGTGATGTTTCTCCCTAATATTGCTCTTCTTCATAGTCACCTGGGCAGAGCAGCATTTGCGGCTGGTTGCATGTGAAGAAGGTTCATCCCGTGTAGGGCGTCTCCGCAGATGGTCTGTAGCAGCGTGCGTGGAACCTGGAGGAGCCCAGGTCCCTCTCCCCTGCCTCAGGCTCTAGGTTAGTCCTTTCCTACAGTGCCCAAGGGCAAATGGTTCTTATAAAGGTCTATGAAGTGTGCTGGTTTGACTGGTGGTAATTTTGCAGATGTTTGGCAGCACTTCGAAAATAAACCAAAACCTGGTTTGGAAAAGGAAATGTTTCACTGTACAATTGATTCAAAAAAAGAAAAAAAAAGAGAAAGAAAGAAAGAGAAACCACATGCTCGATATATTTTGAGTACTGTGTCCTGTATTTTTGAAGCTTATATTTTCCAGATGAGCGGTTTAGAAATATGTGATGTGAAATACATACTGTAAGTTTGCTGTAAATGATATTAAAAACACTATTTTCATTCTTCTCCTGTCTCACTGAATGATCTCTTTGGTTCTGCCAGCTTGCCTGGCTGGGCTGGTACTGTCTCTCCCAAAAAGTTTTCAGTTTCAGTAAAAGCAGAGTTGAGACTGGGTTGGAGACTTGATGCTGAGGTTGAAAGTTTGCTAGAAATGGCAGTGAGCCTGAATGTGTTCCTGTGCCCACGCGGTGCCTTCAGAGGGAAGGTCCCAGTGAAGAAGTGGTTGTGACAGAGAAGGTAAGGCAGTTTTGGGGAAAGGGAAAGATGAAGTTTAATTAATGGTTGTAGAAGAGGAGAGGGGGGAACGAGGACATCCTAGACAGTTGTAGAATGGGGCAACTTGAACACCTGGAAGATAGTAACGTGAGGAGGAGCTCGGAGAAAACATGAGTGGATCATTTAGGAAAAATGCTGCATGTCTCATTGATGACGAATGTGTCTGACACTCTTTGTGTCACTTCAGCTGTGGAGGAAAGAAAAAAAAGAGCTTTTAGCTAAAATAGCAACAGCTCAGTGAAGTGGCTGAACCCTGCAAAGCACCCTGAGCCCCTGCAGCTGTTCTTGCTCCAAGAGCTGCAGAGGCTTCTCCCTTCATCTCCATCAAAGCACCCAGTGCCGAGGGGTCAGGCCAGCAGAGTGGCACATTTGGGAGAATGTGATGATATCCATTTCCATTTGTTCTAGCTGCTGCATTGGTCAGAATACAAGTAAGCACTTACTTGACCCATTATTTTTTAAATGTTTCAAATCTGTTGAATGAAAAGAATAATTTTCTCCTGAGCTTCTGCAAAATGATGCTAAATGAGGCAATTACATCCAGACTGAGTTGAATATTCAGTTATTTCTTGTTTGTTCCATTTTTTACCCTTCCCTGTTCCAATTACCTCTCCTGGAAGACAGAGGGTGAAACAAAGATTAAAAGGTAGAAAAAAACCCCTTCCGTTTTTACTGAATTCAACCACTCTTGCTTTGAATTCCCTTTCAAACAGCAGAAGCTTTGGAGAACAGTTCAGAAGGAGGGAGCGAGGGAGGAAGGCTGGAAAAAATGCTTTGCTAAATGTCGACAGCGAAGAATCTTTATTTCATTGTATTGCTTTCCCCCAGCCTAGCTTCTGCAGACATTGGAGCCTATGCAGACTGCTTCTGAAGGCATCACTCCTTCATGCTCCACTGGCTGTTCCTTACACGTGCCCTGCTGTCCCCCACAGCAGGTGCACACACCAGCACACATCACACCCAGCTTTTCGGGGCCTCACTTCAACCATACTAGATTTTGCATTTTCCTGCTCCCTCTGACACAAACCAGTTAATTGGGTATTTACTGAGCTGGATTCTGTTGTGGATGCAGATTATTAACCTTTACGTCACCTAGAAGATATTACACCTGGTAAAGTTAATGTTTCAAGACCAGGAGGTTAATGTGTCCGTGCTCAGCCCTCCCTAATTAGCAGCAGGGCTGTGTGTGTGGCTGCACAGTGAGCCCTGCTTTAATAAGAAAGGACTCACAGATGGGTCACATCAACAGCGTAAGTTCATCTGCTTCATTCAGCCTTCTCTTCTCTGTCTCCTCCTTGCTGTCCCTGGACCTTGGGTAAGTCTTGCTGAGATGGTGCCAGTCCCAGGGAGAGTGTGATCCTGGCAGCCTTCCCAAGCTACTTGTGGTCTTCCAAGCCTGAGTATAGTCTAAGGCAGTGCTTGGGGCTGAAGTCTCAGGAGCTCCAAGCTGAGAAGGTTGTTGTGTATCCAAGAATGTGCTTAGCATAAAGTCTTAGCTCTGCACTGAGTTTTCTCAGCTCCTGAAGCTTGAGGTGATGTTTATGGTGCCTCTGAGCTGGCTGAATGGCATCAAGTAGTCATTAGGGCTTGAAAGAAATTTGTTTATGGTTTTGTATTCTGGTGTTCCTGTGCTTGCTACCAGAGTGTGTCCCAGGATATGTCCTTACTGGAGTGAGAATTGTGCAAAGAGCACTCTGGTGGTCAGGAGTGGAGAATATTGGAAGGATAAAGCATGTAATTAGAATTGTGAACTTTTGTACCACAAACCTCATTTGAAGAGCCCTCTCTAGCCTGTCAGGGAAGACTGACAGACTCCATGTTGTCCAGGGCAAAATTAAGTATTTGTCCCTTGTCTCTAGTTTTCCATCACTCCAGTGACAAATATGGGCCAGGCAGGAGCACAGGCTTGTGCCTTGCAAGACCAAGAGCTGTGTGTCTCCAGAGAGCTGTTTGCAGCTTGTGTCCTGGATGACTCTGACCAGCCCTGGACCATACTGTCTCCTTATGGCAAATCCATAGAGGTCTCCTTACCAAGAGAAGGGTTATTCTGCAAGACGCAGCTGCCTGCTGATCCACGTCCTTTCTATTTGTATCTCCTGCTGCCTTCCCTTCAGCTCTGTAGGGATGGATCTAGGCTCGTGTGCCTAACATGAGATCAGATGAGCGCTTTCGGCAGGCTATGAGCCTGAGAGTTACTCCTTCAAATCTTGCTTTTAAACAGCAGATATGCTCCAGAGAGCTACTTACTGAAATATGTTCCTGTGTCTCGCATGCTGAGACAAAGGGCTCAGCCACACCCGTGTTTTGCAGATACCTAGAGGCCTTCCAAATGCTGCCATGCTACCTATCTTTTCCCGGAGTACCACTGGCCATTGTTGCTTCCATAAGTGAGCTACTACTTTCTCTATGGCAAAGAACATTCTATGTCATGCAAGTAGCAGGGAGACATACTCGCGGAGCTGAGCACACGGAGGCATCGGGGTAAGGCTGCTTCTGTACAGGGCAGAAGGAAGATGCTCAGCATGTTCCCAAGTGATGCCATTACCTGTGAGCCATGCTGTGGTAATACCTCCAGTCCCTGATGCTGGATGAACCATAACTGAGACACATGCTCTGCAAACTTTGGCAACGGATCTTCAGAAAGGATAAGCAGGTGGAGGCTGACAAATGAGAGGTCGAAGGGAAAATGACTGATGTCTTCAGCCGGCTTGGGAGAGGTGTTGTACACTGAGATCTGCCTTGGTTTTATGAGTCAACCTTCAGCAGCACAAGGAGGAATCTCTGTCCCTGGCAGGTGTCTCCTCTGTGACATGGTGGAGTTTAGCTCCTTCATGATGTGGCACTCATCCTTCCACAGAAATGCCTTTCAGCAGTGCAGGTGAAGTGCAAAACCAAAATGCTAAATTGTCAAGATCCCACCAATAACTACTTTTAGTTGATGACTGTCCTGGTGTTTACCTGAGCCATGGGAGCAAGCCGAGTGGCTGTGAGGGAAATGCAAGAGCTCACAGTCACCCAACAGCAGGCTCCGCTCTTGCCAGACAGCACAAGGATAATTCCTGCTTCTAAGCAAGTAAAGGGTTATCCATCGTTCAGCTTCCTTTCTCCATTGACCCAGTCTTTGAGGAAAGAACTAATATATTTAAAAATCGAAGCCAATGGTGCGTTTTCCCTGTTAGCTTGAGGCCAACGCTTGCTTTAAAATTGACTTTGTGTCTGCTCTGTTGAAATTTTGCATCTTCCCCCGCGGTGAACCCAGCAGGGGATGGGAAGATGCTGCCAGTGCTGCCTTGCCAGCGCAACACTAGAGCTGGGCTCGCCCTCAGACTGGGATCACCACATCCAGGGGCAGACCTAGTTTGTGCCCCACTGCCTTCGTGCAAAGACTACGTAGCTATCGCCTATAGTGTTCAGAATTGAGCTCTCAGTAGGAGGATCCTTACTTTAGAGGTGAAAATCAAAGACGAAGGGCAGCTGTAGAAAACTGATGTTTTTACTGGCCTTGTAAGTAGGGGAAGCTGCTTGAGGAGGACTAAGTGCAGATCAGGGGTGTTTGTTCCCTGCCTGAGGTCAATGGGCTTTGCTGGCTATTGTGAACATTAGCTCGGCACATGGACCTTGCTGGCTGCCACAGTGCTTTTCAGCTGAGCCATTCTTCCACCTCTCAGGCTGTTTAGCCCATTAGTCACCTTCCTGGCCCTAAATAGAAGGAATTTCAGATTTTCATTAAAAACCTTGAGCCTGGGATGATGACGCTCAGCAGAGGTCCCATTTTCACCTTAAGGAGATGCCGAAAAAGAATAAAAATGGTCTCATTATACAGCAAGTTAGGAAAATTTCTGCTGAGAAGTAGGGGAGAAAAGAGGACAGAGGCTTTTATCTTATTCCTAGATGAACTCGAGATGGCAGCGAGAAGTGAATGTGCCCCTAAAGGCTGTAGGATGGCCTGTGCAAAATGAAGAGCCATTCTTGGGCTCTTTGAAGGAGGCAAATGCAGACATTTTGGCAAATTCAGCAACTAACAATTCAGGAGGGAGGAAATGCTCAGGCTGGAGTGCAATCTCATCCTGCATTTCTCTTGGAGATAGTTTCTGGGACTAAACTTGTTATCTCTCCAGCCCTCTCTTCACAAGCAAGAAGAAAGGGATTGCTGAACTGATGATATGAATGATTGATATGATGATGTTGTTATGGCAGCCCTTAGAGGACTCTGAATGCTACTCTTCCCCTTAGATTAATTAGGAATGCATTTACATGAAAACGTAGAGACCTTTTTTTTTTCCCTCAAGCCTTGGGTGTATACAAAGCATAGCCTCTCCATCCAGAACACGTACTAACTCCCCACTGAAATCAGTGCTCATCCAGTTCCGACACCTACACAACTTCTAAATGCCCCTGGAAAGGAGCAGAGCAGCTTGAATGACATCTAGATTTCTGGATGAAGCCAGAAGTCAGAACACAACTGCAGCCTTTGTTGAAATGACATTTAAACAAAAAAGGTGTTTTATTTGTTTTCATTTGTTGTTTATTTTTTTCCCCCCAATATCGTAAACTACCACAAATGTACATGGAGATGCAGAAGAGGGAACTGAGCTGCAAACCAAAGCCTGTTCATCACACGAGCACCCCTTGCTGCTGAAGACAAGGTTTGAGGGAACTCTCTTTGCCCTTGCATCACATCTAATCTGTTTTCACTGTGGGTCATAAAGCCTGGCGTGCTGAGTTTTTTTTCAAGTGCCATTACTTTATGGGCTTGTTAACAGAAAGGGTTTTGTTACCTTTCAGGGTCTGATTCTCATTGAACCAGAGATACCGCAGCATAATTTTGATGGCAGAGGAGATACAGGTTAATAATATTTAGGATTGTCTTTTCAGCAAATGTAAAAAGAAGCCAGCTCAGATAACCTCCCTCCTTTCCCTGCTCTGCTCTTGCCATCACTGGCATTAGCTGCCTAGTATTACTGTCACTGTATTTAAATGTTGTCATCCCTTGGGTTAAGGCTTTAAAAACAAGTGTAGCAGCAGCTTTTGGGGGGTTGCGTTCAGAAGAACGTGAAGGTGCAAAAAATTGCATTTTTACTTGGTTTTGCATGTGTGTCCCTATACAGAACTGTAAATGGGAATGGAAGGGTAGTTAAAAGACAGGTGAGACAAAGCAAGTTAGAACTTTAAAGTATTGCTAGATCACAGCAGGCCATACAATAGTGGAAATGTGATACAATAAAAGGGTGTATCAGTTAATCAGTATGTTTAGTCAATATACTGCTCCAATCAAAACTGGAAATGCTGCCTTCCAGTGTGAATGGAATGATTTTTAGAGAGATCTGAGAAAGACAGTTGTGTGGTGTAAGTTGAGGATAAAGCTGCATGTTTCAGCAAGGGCATGAAAAAGTATCCAGAGGAAAATCTTCAACAGTGTTTGTACCTTCTAGAAGGGCTGGAGTTTGCAGATAGCTCTTGATCAACGTTCTACGTGCTGACTTGGACTTTTTTGGTACTTCTACTGAAGAAGCCTTTTGATGGTTAAAACTCAGACACAGACTGACCTGGTGTTCTTCACCTTTTATCCTTTCCAGTTTTCTAGTTAAGTGCAAACAAAGCTGGAAGAAAAGTTTTGGGTTATTTCTAGAGAAAATGGTCTAAGAACTTACTGCCTGCTTTCATTCATCATCTTTATTATATGAGGGAGAGAGCTAAGACCTTGGTGATTTCAGCAAGACATTTCTCTTAAAAGGTAACAACCTTTACAGCTGTCTGTGTTTTGATGGGACATTCTTAAGATCTAATGCACTGACACCTGAGACCTTTCCTTTCTTCAGAGAGGTGAAAATGAGGTTTTTGCCTTCTAGAAGCTCACTATAACTAAACAACCTATTGACTTCCCTGCTCCAAGGTGTCTGCTTTATCAAGATGTGTTAAACATGACAGATACTCCTCTAGACCTAGGCAGCTCAGCGTTAACCATGTCTGTGCACTGCCTCCACTGCACGATGCTCTCTCTCCAATGTCCAAATTGACAGAAAGGAACAGAGAGACGCTGTAGCTACACACACTGGAGAAATAGGTCAAAAATAAATGCTTTCAAGAACAGAGTAAATGATTGCACTCTCATCTATGCTCCGTGACACACCACTAACTCATCAATATCTTCCTCTCTATGACAACCCTGAGAAAAACAAAGCAATTGGAGAATAAGAGAGGTTATTTAAACAAGTATGCCGAGTGGCTTTCAAAAGTAG
Source organism: Apaloderma vittatum (assembly GCF_000703405.1). Taxonomy (NCBI): domain Eukaryota; kingdom Metazoa; phylum Chordata; class Aves; order Trogoniformes; family Trogonidae; genus Apaloderma; species Apaloderma vittatum. Next base: position 8,487 of record NW_009735482.1, on the reverse strand, counting down.
CTCTTTATTGTAGATCTGCTGGGATTTTTTGGAATCACTCTGTAGAGAAGCAGCTTTAAAAAAAAAAAAATAAAAAAAAAAGTTGAAATCCTGAGCAGCTCAGCTCTCTTCCAGCTTAGGTTGAACAGAGCTGTAAGTCACTACAGAGGAGCTGACATGTGATGGGAGCAGACTAGGGTAGGAGTGTAAGGGTACATCCAGAATCCTTAGAAATGCCTTTTAGATTGTGCAGATAGTATTCCGTCTTTAACAGTTGCTATTGGCTAGGGACAAAGGTGGTGTGTTTCTAAGGTGGTGTGTTTCCAAGAGTGTTGTCTCACTGCTGTTAGGTCAGACTGACTTTGGCAGATGGGTGCCATGGAGCTGCCGTCCGTCCCATATAGCAAGTGCCTCTGCAAATCAAGATATCTCTGCCCTGAGCTCATAACTCTTCTATATTAAAGGTCATAACCTCACTGAGCCTGAACCTGAACTCCCCTTCTGGAGAAGGCCATGCTCTTAGAAGGTTGGCCATGCCGCTGCCTTCTGGCAATGTGGCCATCCCGCTGGTAGGTTCAGCCGTCTGGGGTACCTCGGGGCCCCTTTGGTGGCCTGGGCTAAAGCTTGTCCCCCAGTCACGCCTCTGTGCACGAGGGCAGGAGAGCAGTGCTCGCAGCAGCACAGAAGTTCCTCTTTAGCATAAGCGACTTTAGTTTTTCCTTTTTTATTTAAAGGGCCTTGGTTCAAACACTGCCGCAAGCCTAGACAGGTGGCTATTTCACAGTTACAGTAAATAATTTACATGACAAATTCAGACCTGTCTCTCGATCCTGTATTATTCATGAATGAATGGGCTTGGGTTTGGGTTTTTTTTATGACAATGTTCCTTATTCAAACATGGCCTGTGATGTATCTCCGTCCTTGAGTTCGTTTCAATTGCATCTGGCCGCTTGCCAGCCTTCCATTGCTGTTTTCTGTTTTGCAAAATGTATTACCCAGATTGTATTACTTCAGCTCGCTTCCTCAGGGACTGAAACTTTTATACTCAGAAAAGAGATTTCTGCATGGCTGTATAAACCCCTTTGTAGCGTAGCTTCACTCAAATGCGTATTTCTGAGCATTTGCCTTTCTGCAATTGTTCTTGCAAACAAAAATATCATTTGCATGAACATTCATGGCAAAGGTCAGAAATATCTCCAAGGAAAAGACTCAAGCATCATTTATCTAAATCTTCACAAACACTTTGCCATTGTTTTCCCAGTTTGGCTTGCACGGGTCTCACCCGGAGGGTTTATGGATGTGAGGGCTCGGCTCCCTGGTGACCTCTGGGCCACATGTTATCTCTGAGCATCTCTGAATCCCATTCCTTTTGTTGGAGGTGGTGAGGCTAAAGCTGCAGTTTTCTAGCTGCTCACTGATTTTCTGAGGTGTAGAGCTTCTCGAGAAGACACAGGGCACTGCGTGCTAAAAAAACAAGATTCACCGCTCAGTCCTTTGCGCTCTTCCACTCGCCCTTGCCTCCCGTGGCCTTGACTTTTTCACCTCTAAAATAGGAATTGTAATCATGCCTTCATGCCCAGGTACTGTTCCCTTGCCCTAGCAGCTCACCCTGCAAGTGCTTCGAGCCACAGCTCCAGTCTCATCTTTCTGCCCACTCATACAAATGAACCCTCATCCCGACAATGATAAATAAATATGCAGTACCGTTATGTAGGCAACTGTGGATTCGCATTTCAGTGCTCTCATCCTTTTGTATTCATCTATATACTGCTGAAATATCTTATATAGGTGGATAGCTGACCCTGGTACTCATACGCATGATTTGCTTATACACAGCTGATTTGCTGCATCTGTGCTTGATTGAATAATTGATGGTGCTTACTGTTTTCATTCATTCCCTGAAATATAAATGTGTACAAAAGTAATTTCTATCTGCTTCATCCCCTGAAAATAAGCCCATAGAAATTAGCGGAAAATTAAAGATAATGTTATCTATTTCTTGTTCTGGGAATGTGTGGTCACAGCCTTCAAAAAGTTGAAATTTAAGTGAGAAAACCAACTGAGCATGTTGTTATTGCTCTCTCTGTCTTTGAGGGGGGGAAAAAAAAAGAATTAATTTGCTACTAAGATTCCTTTGGATGAGAAGTGTCATGGATTATTTACAAACAAGTGTTATTTCTCTGGCTGTCATCACTCAAACCTGGTGGGGAGGAGGGAAGGTCTTTACATTTCTTTCTGTATTCGAGGAGGCTCCAATTTGTCAGATCTCTGCTTTTAATAGAGAATTCTTTTAAAAGCCAGAGGATATACCAAGCCCTCTCAGGAGGTGATGAGCCTGCTGATCTAATTAGGAAAAGATTCAGAGCATCGCAGCCTCCTCAGATGATTTCACTAGAAGATGTGGGTGCAGAGAAGCTTTTGAAATTCAATCTGTGCATCCTTTATGTATGTCTGGTCCAGGGAGCTCCAAGGAAATCCCAGGACTCTGCAGAAAGTGGTGGCATCAGCACAGGACCAGCAGGGTTTGTTGGTTCTGAATATAGTTTTGGTTTCATATGAGACCAAAGGAAATGCCTTGATCACTTACAGTTGTGAGCCATCCTCTGCTATTTCTGACAAGTGCCAAGTGCTGGTTTTGGAGTCCTGGCTTAAAATGCCCTGCAGTGGCATCCAAAAATCTTATCTCTCCGTATATGTTCTTCTTTGTGCTTTTAGGCAATGAAACTACTTCGGTTACAATGGTGCCAATTTTTTTTTTTTGGCCCATAGAACTACTTCCCAGCAGTTAATCAGGGAATTTGGGTTTCCAAAGTTAGTTGTGTAGTTTCGGTCCTTGGGTGAAACATCTTACGTAAATCCCAAACCCCAGCTGCCAGAGTCAGGTAGGATGTCATATCCATTTAGATATTTAGCAGATCTATGCTGTCTCACAGCTTGACTGAGTTCAGCAACTCTCATCTTTTGGGCTATGAGCTATGGAAAGGATAACGCAAGTCAGGAGCAAACTCAGGAGCAAACTCAGACTCAGAGAATCAGGTTTGGAGCAAAGCTGAGGCAGATTGATGGTGGTGTTTTGGGATCTTGGAGTTGAATAGACGCAGCAAACAATTTTGCTTAAACTTAGATGGATGGGCAGAGCTCTGTAGTGCTGCAGGACTGGAGGAGAAAGGCAACTCAGGCACTGTCAGCCCAGCGAGGACAGATGATGGCAGGAACTGCCAGAGGGTACATGTTAGGAGTGAAGTACATCTGCGAGCTGTGGCAAGTGGATAATTGTGCACAGAACTTTATATATTCCAGCCAGTGCTATTTCTCCCTTCATAACCAGCAGCCAAGTCAGCAGGCATGTGTGTTTGCCCAAGGCCAAATACAGCTCTGCTGTCATCACTGGCAGTAAGGACTACCCCCCTAATTTGTACCCAACCGCATATCTGCAAAACCACTGAAGTTTCAGGAGCCTTGAGTCCTTGCAATGCTCCTGTGGATTCAGCACAGGAAATCAAACCCCAACACTACAAGCAAACATCTTGCACTTTCTGCTGCTTCTCTCCTAACCAGATTAGGTTCCCCTGCTACCTTATTCATTTTGCGCTCATTAAAGCTAAATTTAGAAATGAAGGCTTCTATTCTGCCCTCTGGGAAAGGTAGTAGGGAGGGTCCTTGTTGCAAAAAAAAAAAAAAAAAAAAGGCAGAAAAGAAATAGCATCTAGAAGATTTTTTTTGTTCCCTTTTAGATGTAAATGTGCCTCGTTCTGCTGAGACAGAGAAATAAATTTGTGCCCAGTTTCCTTCTGCATAGGACACTTGTTGGACCCTGGGTCTAAAGAAATTTATGCAAATTGCTGCTGATAGCATGCAGAAAAAGGATTCTTTGACCCAAATCACGGGCATGCAACAGTGGCAAGAGATATTATTTGCACTGGCCAGACCTAGTGGAGTGGTAGCTTGCTGCTGAGGTTGGCCCTTGGGCTTATCTCCAGCATTACCCTGGCAGATGGACAGTAGCTTCCAGATTTTGGCTAAAGGGACTAATGCAAAGATGTTTCTTCCTCTTGTTGACCTCTGTAGTCAGTGATGTCAGCTTTTCATGAAAAAAGAATAGTGGTGTAAAACCTGCAGAAATTAGTGGGCAAGAACCCCGGAGAGAGCTGAGCTCAGTGTGCAGTATCTGCTCTTCTGACACCCAACCAGGTTGGGCACGTCTTCAGCTGTGCCTTTGCTAGGGACACGGCTGGAGTGAGAGGGAAGAGCTCAGGTGTTTTGGGCAGTCAAAGGACATCACGATGGTGGGGAACATCAGAAGAATCTCGGAAATCTCTGTCAATACGCAAATCTGAGCTTCGGTGTAGCTGATCATAGTGAATCTAGGGGGCAAATGTGAGCCATCTCTACATATGCTGACCTTGGGCTTGGGCATAGCTGGATTCACTCTTTGATAGTTCTCCAATATCATTTGTTCAATGCACAGTGGCAGCCAAAAAAATAAAGCTTGCAACATATCGGACGTCATCAGGAAGACCACTGAAAACAGGACATTTTGTCTTTTTTGCCTCCATGTGAGACCTTGGGATACCCCCGTGCTGGGATTAGGATACCCCTGGTTGGGTATCCAGAGAGTTAGTTTTGCTCTGCAGCTGTAGGCAGTCACTGGGTGCTGCTTTCACACAGCAAATCAGGGAAAGGATGGGTTAACCTTGGCTTTGAGAGAGAGCACAGCCAAGCCTGGAGATGATACAATAGCTTATGGCATTCAGAGGCTCTGACCGGGAGAAATGGACTGTCACTAGCTGTTAAGCCCTGGAAAGTGGAAGAAGCTTGTCAGAAGACAAGCTCTGAGTCTGCATCGGTACAGGATTCCCACCAGCTTGGTGGGAAATGATGCTTCTTTCCCAAAAGATCCAGGCTGAGCGCCAGACCCTCTGCCACCGCTGAGGCTTGTGTGACACACCTGTGCTGTGCAGAACTGCAGACAACAGCTTTTAGGAGCAAAAATGACATGTTTGACCATCACGGCGGGTGGTGGAGGGGGAACAGCAAGGAGGTCTGTCAGCACTTGATTAATGAAGTGTCTCCCTGCGGAGAGATCTGTGCACAGCTTTCTGCCAGGGACCCTGGCAATGCCAAGAATGAGACATGGGATCAGCACCTCTTCTAGAGCTGAGAAATGCAAATCCAGCAAACAGACACAGCCAGCTTCACCGATAACTTCCAAAGGAAATTACGCTTATCAGCACAATTTGTTAGGCAGCAAAAGTTAGGGCAAAGAATGTTGTTGGGTGGACAGTGTCTTAAGCCCAGGTTTTACCAACCGTTTCCAGTTTCTTTCACAGCCAGGATGAGGAGGTCAGTGCAGACCCTCTCGTTCAGCCGGTTCCAGGTTAGTTGGAAGGTGCACACTTTGACTAATGCGTAGCAGCAGATTTAAGTCAAAGGCAGCAGCTGGGACCACCTGAGCCTTGTGCCCATCCTCCACAGGAGGCTGTGTCCCTCCAGACAGGGACAGCAGATCGTGTCCCAGCACACCACAGCTTTTGGCCATATGCTCTTCGTTCACTGATAGTGGTTTCAGTTCATGTTCACCATGAGGCTGAAAATGTCCCTGGCTGAGGAGCTGGGTTGGGATGGGCATCCCTGACTTAGCGCTTGATGGCTGGAGAAATGGTGGCTTCCAACCATCTGGTTTTGATCTGCTGCTGGAAGTTGCCTGGAGAGCCTTTAGACAGCCTGAACTTTTCTCTTTGTGTGATGAACTTCATGCTGGTTCATTTATGCTTGGTTGACAGCATCCTCCAAGATGGGCCACGAGTGCCAGCACAGTTCCTTTGGGGGAGGAAAAATAATCTAATTCAACTTCCAGGCAGAGATAGTGATTTTATTTCTAGTAAATAGAGCTATAAACCCAGCTTATGCCAAACAAACACTATGCAGTATCTGTATTAAGCTGGGGTGGGGGGAGTTATGTCAAAAGAGGATGATATTTGTCACTCACTTGTCTGAGTGCTGGGAAATGCTCTTTTCTTTCTGCTTTGAGTGCTTTTTTTTCACCTCGCCTGCATCCTAGCCTCACCTTCTGGTCAGATGAATTCAGATCTCAAGCCTGCAGAGCTTGGTAGAAAATTATTTCCTTTTCAGCTCAGCACATAGGTCTGGAGCAAGAAAGAACTGTGGACAAAGTTGCCTGAAGAGCAAATATGGGAATATGCCTGGGTTAGTTTGAGCCCTCAATAGAGCGTGTATAGCAAGGAAGAGTAAGCTAAAAAATCGCATCATTAACTGTCCATCTACCTGACCGGCACCTCGATGGGCACATTAAAAACCTGATGGATAAAATAGATGAGCCAGAAGTAGTAGGCTGCTGAATTACATAAAGCGTAGCCACAAATTGCAGGCACCCAAAAAGTTTTAAAAAAAAATGAAATTATACTTGAAGTATCCATTTCTAGACCAGTACCTGTGACGCTTGCAAACAGATATATCATTTGAGTCCGAAAGAGATGAACTATTTATTTAGTGTGAAGATTGCCCCTGGTGATTGTGAATCGAAGGTTATCTAATGTCTTTGCCATAGGCTGTAAGCACCCGGACAGTTAGCATATGCAAGGGAATTACTCACAGATAAGCATCCAGTAATTTATACAGAGCATTCCAGATAGAAACCTCTTCCATATCAATTTGTGCCTGCTCTATAAACTGCTCCCATTTATCAAGCCAGATAAATTTACAAGCAGGCAATGAGGGTGTGCTGAGATCTGTGTATACTTTATCAGTTAATATTCAGTGAGGTCCCTTTGACATGACTGGAGTAAATCTTTCTCTCCCTTTCTTTGGTTATGACCAGTCTATAATTTTCCAGGCTAAACACCATTCCTGTGAATAAGAAATAATACTGAGACATGGAGGGGGAGGGAAGTAATATGTAGAGAAAATACATTTCATCTCACTTTGGAGATAATGAGACATTTAGTATGACCTGTCATTTAAAACAATTTTTTTTTCTTTTTTACAGATTCAGTATCCTTGAAGAAGTGACTGACAGATCAGTGCATGACTTATTTCTTCAAGGTAAAAAAATTAAAAATTGAGGCTGACACAACCAGGGAGGCAGCAGAGTCACAGTGATTTTCAGGGAGGCAAAGAGACAAGGCTTTCTCCATCAGTTAAAAAACACAGACCTAAAGTTGTGCAAATTCAGCTAAAAGTTCCAAAACTGGTATTTGTTAGATCAGGAGGTGCCTGAGTCCTTTTGCTGTGACCTGTAAGTGGTCCCATCCCAGTTCTGCAGCAGAGGCAGCCTCAGCAGCATGCCCTGAGCACTAAAACACCCCGGGCTCTGCTTGTCCTTCCCCTGGGCTTTGCCTGAAACCTGCTGCTATTGACCAGAAAATTCCTGCTCCGTGCCTCGTTTTTGCCGTGATGTGGCTGCTGCAGGAATCTCAGCTGAGGCAGTGTTGGAGTTTTTCTTCAGCTTGGGAAAAATCTGCTGTAACTGGGAATCTGCTGAGGACTGGATAGATCCCAGCAGCTTCATTCTCTGCTGGCTGCCAGCAGCCCCTTCCAAGGTACCCAAACCGAACACGCAGTGAAGAGTGGAGCTCTTCACTCCAACCAGGCAGATGCTTCGCTCCTCTTGACTGTGAGTGAGGACTTCAGAGAGCATCACAAATGGAGACAACTCCTTTCTTGTTTCACCAAGGTGTATCGTCACGAGCCTGGATACCAGAGATGTTGCCACATACTTGGATAAAGTCCACACACGGCTCTTAAATAAGAAAAAGAAAATAATAAAAAGAGGTGCATAATGAGTTCTGGCATGCATGTTCTCAAGGCCATCTGTTGATATGATCTGTTGCCAATTTGCAGAGCTAGGAACCAGTCTCTGCAGGTCACGAATGCCAGTATGAGACGGGCTTAGAAAAGGCACTTCCAGAATGTGCTAACAGCTACTATTTATCAGGAGAATCTTCCCAGTGGTGAACGCCACTAAAAGAGGACTGTGCTGCTATTTGCTGCCTGGGACCACATCAGCTGACACTGGTGGAGTGTTCCTGCCATTTCCTGACGCCTCTGCCTCTGTAGTGAAAATTGGAAAGTTTTAATCCTTTGTAAATGTGGCAAAAAGTGAACTTCTAACAAACCTACTCTGTAAGTTACTTTGGTATTTTTCCTTCTGCTGTGTGACTAGCTTCTCCTCCATGTGGCAAGGCTGGAGAGGAATTGATGTACACCCAAGCATCCTTAGGAGTAAGAACACCCCAGCTTACGGCATGGATAAAGAGGCATTTTCATCTATGACAAGCACAAAAGCCACCCTTACGTGTTCACTGGGCATGCCTGGAGTCTCACTCGCAGGACACCCTCAGAGCAGGAGCCTTCCCTCCCTGCTCATCCCCACAGGACTGGACCTAACCTCAGGGAACAGGCAAGCAAGGAGGAATGAGCCAAGGTTACAACTACCAGACACCTCCAAAGAAACAGTATATTAGAATCATAGAATCACAGAACAATTCA
>NW_009735481.1:0-742 GCF_000703405.1 Apaloderma vittatum | reverse complement strand
TCTGCAGCATCAGTGGTGATTGCTGTCGGGGAAGGGAGTTGGGTTTGATTTGGACTATTATCTATAGTTGTATATAGTTCTTTACTTTTATCATTCCACTATTATTTTCTATTACTATTGTTTCATTAAAACTGCTGTAGTTTTTTTTTTCTTCTCTAACCCGAAAGTCTCTCTATTTCATTCCCTTCTCCTTCCCATTTGTGGGGGGGAAGAGGGGGTTAGAGAGCGTCTGTCCATGTTGGAGGCTGGCCCAGCCCTAACCCATGACAAGGGGTCAAAGAACTGTAGACCTCTACATTGCAGTTTACCACTGAATAGCTTTATGGTGTCGTACGAGCAAGGAGGAGTGTTTAAGTAAGGTGCCCTACAGCTACATGAAAGTAATGACATTCATAATATCTGCACAGAAACAACGCAATTTAGTTCTAAACTTTAAATTCACTTGCTCTGCTGAAGTGTCATATCCATTTGACTGTACTTCCCATGTGTTTATAGTATAGCTTTTTACTTTGCTGACAAGCAGATAGATCTTGTGGCTCTTGATAGGGAAATAAGGATGTGAAATGGATTTCATTCCTTCTTGTGAATCATCTGTGCCACAATTATTTATTAAAATCCATTAAAGAAGAAATCGTTAATACTAGCACACATTTAGAACCCAAACTGAATTTCAAGTTCCAAAGTGAGTGACATGACTGATTATTTGACAAAGAAAATGGCTCAATGTCCACATGGAGACCAG
>NW_009735480.1:0-20424 GCF_000703405.1 Apaloderma vittatum | reverse complement strand
CCTCTCCTCTCCTCTCCTCTCCTCCTGTTCTTTTGCATATAAAACACAAAACAGGATAAGTGGGCAAAGCCCTGCAAACTGAGTTGTTCCACCACTTCCTGGCAGATCAGATTCTGAATTTCCAGTTTTCAGCATTTCTTTACGGAAAGGAGAACACAGTCCATGTGAGGGATTACAAACACCCATCATCGACACGAGGCAGCTTGCTTAAGGTGCTCTTGATTCAACTGCCCTCAGATCAGGGAAGGGTAAATAGGATGTCCCATACTGCACATTAACTGTTCAAATCTCCACACCAGTGGCTAAAGGATCAGAAATCATTTTGCAGACCTAGACTTTCATTTCCTCTGTTTTTAATTCAGTCTTCCAACAGGAAGATTTTACCTCAGGTCAAGTGCAACACTTCACGTCTATGGGCATGAAACACATTTTGGTGAGAAAATCAGAGAAAAAATAGTTATGCTCAATTAATTTCTTTAATGTGAAAAATCATTGTGTTTTCTTTTTCTGCAAGATAAAGGGAAAAAAAACCCACCATTTTTCCCGAATACATCTACCCAGGAAGCGGTAATAAACCACTCCCTAATAGTTATTCCAGAATTAAGGCTACAGTTGCATTCGGGGTGTAATGGATTGATCAGTCAATATATATGTATACATACAGAAATGCATATGCACACATAGGCACATATGCATAAATAGGATTTTGCTTCTTTTCTAGTCCTGACAAAAATGACCTTCATGGTTCAGAAGCTCCAAAGGACTTGGAGATTCCATCTCCAACTGCAGCAGTAGCAGAGGAGGCTGCAAAGTGGCTTCACAGAGCTGGACTATCTGTATTCATCCAGGAGCTCCCCAGAAGCTACAGATGCAGTTATTGAGCCATTAACAAGCAAACCTCAGTTCAGGAAGGGCAGGGAACTGCTTGAGAGAGTCCAGCGCAGAGCCACAAAGATGATGAAGGGAGTGGAGCATCTCCCTTATGAGGAAAGGCTGAAGGAGCTGGGTCTCTTTAGTTTGGAGAAGAGGAGGCTGAGGGGTGACCTCATTCATGTTTATAAATATGTCAAGGGTGAGTGTCAAGAGGACGGAGCCAGGCTCTTTTCAGTGATGTCCACTGACAAGACAAGGAGCAATGGATACAAGCTGGAGCATAGGAGGTTCCACAAAAACTTTAGGAGAAACTTTTCCACTGTGAGGGTGACAGAGCACTGGCACAGGCTGCCCAGGGAGGGTGTGGAGTCTTCTTCTCTGGAGACTTTCAAAACCCACCTGGACATGTTCCTGTGTGATCTGCTCTGTGTGATCCTGCTCTGGCAGGGGGGGTTGGACTAGATGATCTTCTGAGGTCCCTTCCAACTCCCACCATTCTGTGATTCTGTGAAAATCTCTCACTGAAAACCACCTTGTACCTGAAGATCAGAAGGCAACATCAACATCTGAGGGAGTGCAAAGAAATGGAGAATAGCAAGACTGTAATGTATCCAAGCTGGGAGGGTAAAAGCTGTAAGAAGGAACCAAGTCAGTGTACATATGGGTAAGGGTGATGTATCAGGAAAAAGTCAGACTGTTATGAATCACAAATGTCTTGAAGGGATAAAGGTGCATGTGGACAAGGGAAATCTAATTGATAAAATTTACTTAAATTTCCAAGAGAAATGAGGCTACTATTCACATTTCTTAAAGGGAAGAGATAGGAAGCAGGGTTCTAACCCCTGCCTGAAGTTTAAGAAACTACTTTCAGGGCAAAGTAAAGAGGGTAAAAATGGTCCTCAAAGAAAGAATTTCAGCAGCAGCAGGAAGCAAGAGCCTGAGTTAGGGCCTGAACTATTCAACTTATTCAGAAATGATCCAAAGAAGAAGGTGATTAGTGAGGGAACAAGATCTTTGGTAAATAATTACCCAGAGTACTAAAGACAAAAACTAAGAGATCGCAGAAAGACCTAACATTACTGAACAGTATAATAAAACAGTAAATGAAATTCAATCTAGAGCAATGTAAAGTGATAGACATGAAAGAAGAAAACAATCAACTTTATACGTGGCCTTTAAATTACTGTTACACAGTAATGAGACATTGGTCTTGTAACAGTTCTATGAAATTGTCATCTCGAGGATCTGTAGTGGTCACAAAGGCAAACCAAATGCTAGGCAAGAAATACAGGACACCATACCACTGCTTCCCTCCATCTAAAAATGGTTTAGAAAAGTTGGGCAAGACACAAAAACACATAGCAAAGACACTGAGAGTCTCTACAAAGAGTGACAATTAGACAGATTTGGACTTGTCAGACTGGACAAGTGAGGACAAGAGGGTTATTATGCCCATTTATTAGGAAGGTGGACAGGAAATGACTGTTCATTGTCAGTTCAAAAACAAACCAAAGGAGGAGGTACTTCTTCACACAGCATATAGCTAAGTTTTGAGAATCCCCTCCACAGGAACCCATAGCTCTTAGGTTTCCATTAAGTTCAAATTGACACTGGGTCAACAAAATTGTTTAGCAGCACAATGAAAAACACCAGAATTTCATTTTCAAGGCTCAATTTCTACACTCACCTTACTAAACATGCAGGTCTGCACCATGCCCTTCTCCACAGCTTTGATTGTCCGGTCCTGACTACGCCTTTCCTGGCCCATGCAAAAATGCTCAAAAGCTTTGCTGCTCATTTCAGCATTCCCACTAAATGCATTTGGCATTAGACGGTGACAAAAACATGTATTTAAACAGCAAACTAATCCATTGGTAACCTAGCCAAATTCAAAAGCATTACTTTCACTCCTGTCTTACAGCTTTCATCTACCTAGAGTCACAGAATGAGAAACACTCGTTGTGAGGCTCATTTGGACATGGACGGTGCTTCTGCAAGTTTGAGAAAGCCTTAAGTACAGAAAAGGACACCCTGGTCTGCATGGTTCACACAACTTGATCACCAGCAAACATACACTAAAGCAATCTCGGCTGTTTCAGTATTGTTGGCGAATTCTGGCCCATGCTTCAGCTTGCACAGGTGTACTCCTGCTTCAATATTTAAAGGTAAAAGCAGGACTAAAAGCAAGACACCCCCCTGCCAATCCTTCTCCTCACAAACTGAATTAAAAATATGGAACATTTTTCAACCACCAATTTCAAACCTAAAACTAGATTTAAAAATGTTTTAAATTATCTAATTATACAATTGATACAGCATAACACTGATGCTAGACTTATGGAAAGAGTATCTTCTACAACACAGGGAATGCACTGAAAGGAGTCCTACCAAACAATGACACACTAATACTTGCCTTAGACACATTTCCCCTACGCAACGCTTGATATTTTATGGAAGTAGGGTATTAGTTATACTTCACTAGTTGCAGAGCAGATGCTAGGCATAATAAAAGATTATTTCGCAGAGACAAGAAGCCTGTCCAAAAAAGTGGGGGAAAAAAAATACGCTATCTCCCAGAAAACCAGTCAAAGAAAACGCTCCTGGTTAACAGCATCATTAGTCTCAAAAACATAAATAGCTAGTGAGGCAAGTTGCCTGAATTTTATTTAAGCATCTTAGCGTTAGGTAGGTTTTGGTGCAGGAAGCTGAATCAAGTATTTGAAATTGAATCAAAATCAAAATATACATGTAGTCAAGTGAATGAGTTGCCCATCATCATTTTCCTAACACATTTTAACCAGTTTATTCATTACGTCTTGTAGAATATAGTTTCACTAATCTACCTAGATGAATGCAAAAAATTTTATTTTCAAAACAGAAGCCTACAGTGCGTCTATCTGTAATATTAAAAAAATATTTTAGAACAAGGCTTAATTCAATATTTTAGATTTTAATACGACAATTATTACATTAATATCACCAGTTAAATAGAATAGCAATAAGCTATTAAGATAATTATATGAATCACTACAGGATTGTGAAATGGGAAACACACGGAACTTGAGTTGTATTTGAAATGATGAGAATTTTAAGTACAGTATTTTATGCATGCAAATAAAATGTTTTGAATAGATTTGGCACTAGTCAGGTACCAAGAGGTTCTGTACTACTATTACAATGAAATAAACAGAACTCACTAGATTTTAAACACAGAGCTGTGACAAATATGCTTGCATACCAGAGGAAAAAACAATATTACAAGAAACAAGAATAAATATTTTTAAAATTAAGAAGGTATACAAAATCTAGGATAAATGTTACTACTTAAAACTGTGGAATACGTATCTAAAGCAGATTTGCAAGCTTTGTACTAGCTAGTTTATCACAGCCAAGACTTCCCTCTAATAAAAAATCAGAGGTTTTTTTAAACACCAAATAAAAAAATTATTTCTTTGTGAAAGGCATTTAATGTAATGACTTCCAACTTGAATAAAAAAATTCTTGAACTACAGCTCAGCATTATTTTCCATTTTTCTCCATTGCACCTCTTTGAAAAAGGTCTATGACTGTCTATCATCCTCCTGCATGTCAAGGGACTTTTGCACTTCCCACTGCACCGCAAGTGGCCTGTACATGTTAGAAAAGGCAATGGAAACATCGTTGGAAAGCAATATACCAGACTATCAGAAGCAGTACTTCTGGAAAGTAACCAAGTGCCATTCCAGTTTTCTTCCCACTCACCATTGTACATAACAAGGTGGTCTAATGCTGGCAGCCGTGAGGGCCAGAGCTACATCGTGAGGTCATCCCACCTCCTCCCACACGTGGTTCTCCAGCTCTGAAGGCAGCCCTGAATGCACAAGGTGAGTTGCACCACCAGCCCCACCTGCCACCTCCCATGCAGACTCAGCAACCACAACTTCTGGCACAGAAGGCGTTCATCTGCTAGAGAAGATGCTACTCAAAAATTGTTGCTTTTTCCTTTGGGTAAAAACAATAGTCAATGGACTAGAATCAACTTCACGAGCCAGCTTATAGTGAAAATTTTAGTACAAGGGACAGTGAGAAGTTCTTAAACTTGTAATATGCTTTGCAATCAAAAAATTAACTAAACTCAAAATGTTTAGATAACTGCTAAAAGCCATGGTCAACGGGCAGGGCTATATGCAGACAAGACTTCTACAGACTTGAAACGGAACTTATAATATTTGGCAGTGGCTAATCCAAATGTTAATTATGATCTGTAACACATGCAGAGAAACACTGTACTACCTAAAACATGCACACTCCACCCTCAGAAACCCCACCACATCTTCCTTTGCCAGATCACATGCAGGTAACAAAGGGATAACAGAGAGAAGAGACCTGATCTAAACACTTATATATTTTTGAATATGGTAAAGAAACAATGACTTCTTGTGCCTTTGGCAAATTCAGATTCCACTTCAAATTTCCTTTCTTTACAGTGCTTTTCATTATCTTTCACTCACCAAAACACTTCCAAACAGTAAATGCAGAAAGTTCTTAATTCTGTTTCAGACTTAACTAGGAATAGGACCACAAAGACTTTTTTAAATTTATCTTTAGAAACATTTCCCCTCTAAGATGGACAACATCCCCCTTACTCAGACCAAGTAAGACACACTATGAAAAACTTCAAGCACTAAGTTTGTCAGATTTTGACAGGTTATGATGGAAAATTTTCACTACGGCTTTCCCCTCTCCCACTGTCACAAGCCCCAGCCCTCCACCAGTGAAGCAGCTGGAAGAGTGATGCACTATACACAGCCCTGTAAATTATAGTATGTAGGAGATTAAACTTAAGCCTAATGCTACAGTCAACCTTCAACAGCTGAGTTCTATTAATGGACACTCCTTAAAAGAAATCCTTATTGGTTACTATTTAAAACTACATCTCTATTAAAATCTGACTGAAAGAAATTACAAGCGATATGTATCTCCCATCAATGCCATGACAACACCCAGTTCAAGCATGTACTGCATCATTTACCACAATTTATATGAAGTAAAAAAAAATTATAAAAGGGTTCACTAATCAAATACTGTCAATGCATACACTGTACAAAAGAGATAAGCTAATTTATAATGATAGGGATTATGTGTAAACCAGAACACACTTCCAGTGCACTGAAAAGCCCAGTGTCATTATTAGTCTTCCAATCTACTTCCTATGTTGATTTATTTAAGATCAGCGTTGCAAAATTACAGCATAGTCACTGCGCTGCAAAGGCATGGCTCAATAGAAAAAAAATAGGGAAAAGACAATTAGTCAATGCTTTACTTCCAGACTTTTCAATTTCATACACAGGTCTAGAAATAAGTAAGGGGGGCAGAGGGCGAGGGGGCAGGTAACTACGCTTAATAACAACTGCATACACGTGTAGCCTTCTGTTCACTGCCGAAGGTTTTTTTTCTGCTGAATACTCACTGCTCTCCAATCAGTGACCCTGTGAGACTCAACGTTGTCAAAATGTTCCCGCTTTCTCCTTCAAAGAATCTTTTGCATGAAGAAATTTTCAATTATTGACATGTCAACCCAGGGAGACTTTTTGAAGTGCAGAAGTTGTCTATGGGAAATTGTCGGCTTCCTGCTTACACTACTCATTACTAACCTTGTAACTCTCTAATATCGTACCTATTTCTACATCTGACCTCTGTTTTAAGCTCTGTCACTGATGATAAATTAGTAACAGTAAAGAAGAAAGCAGTTTAAGCAGTGGGATGATAGTAGAAAATACAAAAAAAGCTAACGCTATCAAATATTGTGCTTCTTGTTTCTAAGCAAGCAGGTCAGCAGGTCTGAACACAGCTCCGCTTCTAATACACATGCTAGACTAAGAAAACACAACAAACTCCTTCCAATCTCAAGTAGATCTCAGCAACCTGCAAGGTGAAGACACGCTATGTTTGCTGTTGCTCTGAGCATCAGCTGCACGTTTTTCTGTGCCTTGGATCTGGGTGTTACCGTCTACATTCAGGTTTACTTTGTCTGACACATCGTCAACACAAAAAAGCACGCACTAGTCTTGTTTTAGCCCAAGTTACGGCATGCCTGGTTGTTACAGTATTTTCTTCTCACAGGAGGTGGGAGATGGTGGTAAGGCTACTAAATCTAACTCTCTCACTTTCTGGACAAGTAATTTTTTTTTTTTTTGAATGAACATGGCCTTGTCAATGTCTTTATCACTGAGCTCTCTCCAGGCCACAAATGAAATAACCCCAAGCTGTTTGCAGTCCTGGATGAGCACAGTAGTCAATAATGAGGTGACCAACACTCTCATGCATACAAGCAGCTAAGAAGAATTTTTATTTATTGTTTCATTTGAACCAAGTATTAAAAAAGACAATTGATTATCTTCTACATATCTAGCCAGAGTCTATGAGCACTTAGGATATAGAGCTGGTCTCTCCAAGGAGAAAATGTAGACAGATTTTGCATTTCAGTACCTATTTACCGCCTCAAGAATTCATAGAATCATAGAACGGTTTGGGTTGGAAGGAACTTTAAAGATCACCTAGTTCCAACTCCCTGTCATAGGCAGGGACACCTCCCACTAGGCCAGGCTGCTCAAAGCCCCTCTAGCCTGGCCTTGAACACTCCCAGAGAGGGGGCATTCACAACTTCTCTGGGCAGCCTGTTCCAGTGTCTCACCACACTCACAGAACAGAATTTCGTCCTAATATCCAACCTACATTTACTCTCTCTCAGTTTGAAATCCTTACCTCTTAATTGCCTCTTCAAGGGTAATATTCATTCTACCTGGATTGTCCATGCCGTGACGTACTATTTAAGTTCCACGGAAAGAGCGCAAAACATGGCTTGTGACCACAGTTTCATCATCATTACACCGGGCTTGGAGAACTTGCAGTGACGTGGTCATGATAGACCCACACAACCTGCATGTACCACTGTAGAAACTACAGCACAGGTTATCATCGCAGACGGGAGCCACAAAGTTTCTGCCACTGGCTGTCCTTTGCTCTCAAGAACAAGATTTCTGCTAGAAAGACTAAAGGGAATTCCTTGTACGCTCTCAGCTACTATGGGTTTCCAGTTTAAAGTACTGGAAATGAAAGTTACGGACAACATCAGTGTATCCTAGGCAACTGCACAAGTACAAAACCTGTAGAAATAAGGTACAAACAAAACATTCAATTCCTTCTTCCCTCACATCCACCAAAAGAAGAAAACTGGGATTCTTGTCAGTCTAGCTGCTACTGTTTCCACATTTAACAAAAAGCACAAGGGACAAGAGTAATTTTAATTATTTTCATTCCTTTATGCAGTGAAACCTCACTATGTGACAAACGGAAAGTTATTCAATCAGTAATAACATCATATAACAAGTTTTGCGAAGGCTGTGAAAAAAGAGAATCACAGGAACAGAAGGAGACTCACTCAAAGTGTAACTGACCTTGAACGGCACAAGATCATTCCTCTGATAAAACCTCAAATGCGACGGATAAAATACTAACAATTACAAAATCCCAAACAGCTGTCTTTAAAAAACCCAAGGCATTAAATAATCAAAAATAACACAAAAACTGAAAATAATCCATCAAATGTGACACAGATACCCGTACCAAAATACTTATGCAAAAAAGGTGCCAGCTAGTAATGTTCCAGCCAGTGATAAGAAAGCCAATCATTCTTATTCACATGGTTAGCTCAGCCTTCCCATCTTTAACCATGGTTCATTAAATTGTAAGGCACAACTAATTCAGTGTAATATAGCTAGTCTGAGCAATTCAAAATACATAGCCTCTCAGGAAAATAATTCCAATAGGGAAGGGAAAATAGTTTATTTATATTATTCAGTACTCCATTACTTTCTAGTTTGTTTTTCTTTTAAATGATGCTTAAGCAGCCAGACAGAAGGATAAAAAGGAAATATCCTTTCAGGAGGACATGAGAATGCCAATCCAAGGATTTATAACTCAGAAGTATTGAAAATCAAGGGTATTTTTTTCTTTTTTAAGGAATAAGAATTTCCACTTCTTAATTAGAAGCCTGTCAGAATAACCTCAGAGACAGGAAAGACAGATAGATAGCAACGAACCTCCAATAAAGAAATTAGCAAAAAAAATAAATAAAAATCTTCATGGTCATTTGTCCTTGATCAAGCAAAACTGTTCTCCCCTGTGTGCTACAGCTTCACCAAATGGGGACCTTTGCTGTTCAGTTCGTTAAGATACTCGCCACACTTTTGGAAGCTGTTCCAGACTGTGTTGGGAAACTTTTCTCAATGGTTATACTGCAGTTATTGTTTAACCAAGCTGCATTATTTAGCTTCACTAATTCACCTCTTTCCCCCAACCTTACTTCTAACATTTTCCCGTCATTAATTTATTTCCTCATATGAAAAGAAAAAGTCAAGATGTTTGGACAAGCTCTCTATATGTACACTGCTTGTTCTTCTCTGTGCCAGGGCCACCTTTTGAGAGATTTTCCTTTTAACAGGAAAAGCCAAAAGTTAACAAGCCTATTATTCAATGGAACATTAAAAAAAAAACCACCAATCAATAACCAAACCAAAAAAAAAAAATCCAAAACCAAAAAATCCCCTGTATATGATGGTCTTTAGTCTAGTAAAGGACAGCACAGTGAAAGAACACAAAGCTTTCCTCCCTCTGGGGCCAGAGGAAAAGAGAAGCATCTCCTGGGAAATGGTATGGGTCCCATCTCAATAAGTAACGGACAGTCACAGAACTGGAGTTAACAGAAGTCATATAGAGCTCAACATAGGCTGCCACCCTTAAAATTTCCTAGAAAACAGATATACTAGAGGAAAAAAAACAACTAAAAACAATCAGCAAGAACATCACGGTACTTCAGAGATACTAAAATACTACATTTTTGGTATCCCAGTAAGTGCTCTGTATCTTCACTGAGGTAGGCGTTTGAGAACAAAATCTCAAAAAAATTTCCCACATGCCAAGTACACTTTGAAACGCTGCAAGCTGTATAACTAGACCGATTTCTCATTTCAAACTACTTTATGAAGAAATAAATACAACTACACATTTACACATGAAAAAAAAAAAATCTAAGATATTGTACCACTGCAACAAGTTACTCAAAAAACCTGACTTCAGAAGTGAACAACAGTTTCAACCCCTCTGTTGAAGACATTATGTTATACTATTTTCCAAGTGCACATTAATACTGAATGACCTCAAGAAATTTGATTCATATGGATAAATATCCAGCAGCCTATAATAGCAAATCTTTCAGTTGTGCTTATGCCATATGTACATGAATGGCTTAACCCTTACAAATGGATATAAATGTTTATCCCATAGATACAAGGATGTGAAACTGCTCTTAAAAATAATTCAGTATTTTGCTGACTTAGAGGCTGGAACAGATCTACTACTACTTTGCAACACTGAGCTTTATGCTGTTTTTATTGCAAAGACTCTCAAGTCCAGCAAGCCAGTCCTCTAATTAGCCAGATCTCTTTTACCTTCCTAATGTCTACTGGTTTAAGGTTCTACGATGCACTGCCTCCCACAAAAAAAACCCGGAACCACAACCAGAGTCTTCTCTTTTTTCTGCTTGATATTCCGGAATCAAACCCATACAAGTTAAATGACAACATCTGCCTCTATGATCCTCACAACTTCCCAGAGACACCAAGGATGGCTGCCACATGTCTGAAATTAGTGACAAACAAACAGTGGGGCTTACTCTCTGGAGAAAGGCAAATATGAGCACGGGCTCAAGAGCAGTTTTACAAAAACATTTGCTAAATGAAGCATTCCAGTGCTGCTTCAAAGCCAAGACCTTCGAGTTACAACACAGGGAACCTAGAAACATAAAGCATGTCTCTGGCACAGACCTAAATCCTTACTGGGAGAATATGGACTAGATGTTACCAGGGATATTAGCAACGAACACTCTTTGTGGGAGATTCTGGGATAGATCTCTACAACTCCTCGTCAGTGGCAATAACGATTCCCTGTGATGCAGCCTTCAAGAGCCAAAAAACCCAGCAGTGGCTTCTAATGTTTTATCTCCTCACTGTCTTTGTTACAACTTTAAAACTGCAATTCAAGACATGTAGAATAATGCATTTGATGGTAAATATGATAGACTGAAATACCTCAAAGTCTACTGACAGGTGTGTTCAGCATCACTGAACTTACAAGTACACTGCTGCATGGCCTAACTAATTAAAGAAAATCTGATTCACCAAACTGATTGCGCCCAACAGGTGTTAAAACTCTAAATAAAACTGAAAATCACAGAAGAGCCCAGTGCAGCCAGAACCAATGTCACAAAGTCTTCTCCAGACCTTTCCCAATGGACTACTGATATCATAGCATAGCTGATGAGAGATTATTCAGCCACAAGCAGCTCATGGTTGATCAGTCTTCTAATGCAAGATTTTTGCAATTTTCTCACCAGACAGTGTGCAATTACAGATCAATTAATAAGATTCATATATAACACTTTTTAGATCTTTTCCATTTCTTATGAGAACAACCATATGTTAGTAGATGCATGTCACCTATACAATATATGGCACTTTTGACTCATGTTTTGAAAATACATTAGTTATTTTACAATAATTCTCTTGACCTCCAAGAAACCTCCTCTCTTCTAAAACTTCTTTTATATGGTTTTAGTGCCTCACCTTTACTTCATCTATAGATTTAAAGGTCTTCCACAGGCCTTTCAGCAATATTCCAGTACACCTTTCCTGAAACAAGTCTGACCAGATTAAGCACAATCTTCAAGAGGTTACAGCTTTGGTCAATTATTTTCAGTATTCTCCATTTGCTTTATTACAGTCTACTTTTTTTTTTTTTTAGAAAAAGTCTCTTTATTGACCTTAGGCTCTTAAATCAAGCAATTCAGAATTTAGCGCTCCATTGTGTAGTGTAACAGGATTGTTCTAATGAAGATGAAGTACAAGGAATTGTATAAATAATGGAGTTGTGGAGAAAAGAGAAAAAGAAAAAAGGGCAGTGACTCACAGGATATGGTAACTGGTTACTTCCAAAGAGTTCAAAAAAGTTCCTTCTGACATGAATTACTTTCCTCTCATCTAGAAGAAACATCATTCACTGTGTCTCCGACATGAAAAGAGGAACAACGTTCACACTGCTCCCCAAACCACAGGGTCATGTCCGGGAAACAGCACAGCTACAGAAGGCTACAGCAAGGTGTTGTGCAGGTTCTGCTGTCCTGTAGCGGATCTTTTCTCAACCACCAGTTCAAGGTTTATGGTACCCACTGTATCTATGGCCATATGCAGAGAAGCTTTTCTGTCACTGAAAGAATCCTAAGACATCTGAGGCTGGGCAGGAAGAAACCACATAAGGGCAAGAAACAATTCTTGGTAAACAAAAATAAAGAAAGAAATAGGAGGACAGCTTGCTAAAACACAGAAATTAACACCTGCCCCCATCATTAAATTATTAAGTCCTTCTCCCACCATACTAACACTTTCCAATCTTTTCTTATTCACTGGATATAAACGGTATATTCCACTGTTTTCATTTCTTCACAATTATTTCAATCTAGGCCAAAGGCAGTGGCAAGTCGTACAATCGCCTTTCAGCACGAATGCAGTTGCTGCTGGCTCATTGTCAGCAGTCCATCCACACAAACCCAAGGTAATATTTTCGTAATATCTCTTTAAAAGTACATAAACCCTTTTTTTTCCCCTGTTCAACTCAGTTACATTTTCCACTTACTGAGTTGATTTGCTGTGAAGAAATCTGAAAGGGGCATAGGATTTGTGAATTTTATTTGCTCTATGTAGGCAGGGAAAATTGTCTTGGGTCTTTTTGTTTTTTCTTAACGTATTTAATTGGTTCCATCCTCAGTACTAGCTGCCTTTCATTATTATGCAATCACCTTCAAATTAATTTGATTAAACTGAATTTGATTAAACTTCATGGAAGGCTAGACATTCCAGTCACATTTTGCAATCCTTTTAAAAAAACCAAACAACCCCACAACAAAAAAACCCACAGAAATAAATCACCGGACAAATAACAAATAAACCACTGGATAAGTAATAAATAAAC
Source organism: Apaloderma vittatum (assembly GCF_000703405.1). Taxonomy (NCBI): domain Eukaryota; kingdom Metazoa; phylum Chordata; class Aves; order Trogoniformes; family Trogonidae; genus Apaloderma; species Apaloderma vittatum. The sequence continues at coordinate 7,488 of NW_009735480.1, read as the reverse complement.
CAGACCTTGGGATGAAGTTTTTCAAGAATATTTGAAAGTAGTTTGTTAATCAATAGCAAGAATTTCTAACTAAAATACTTCTGCTTACAAACAATCAACATAAAAACCGTCATCTTGCTGTTGTCACACTAATTGAGAAATAAATATCTGCACATTTCTGCAGCTTCTCAAATGAACATTTTTAAAGAGAACCCTAAGAAATTTGACTCGACATGCCAATTGTGTAAAAATTTAACTCTATGATAAATATAAAAATAAGCCCTATATATACACCTATGCATATATCCCATCAAAATTAAATAATAATATCCAACTTCTAGTTAACGTAGATCAGTATCACAGTCCTCACTTTGCAGCTTTGATAAAAGACAATCCAATGTTAAGTCGTAATAGTTTTAGCCTAGCTAGTATCTAGCTAACAGGATTTATTTGTTGTAATAGGTTAATTTAGTATAACAAGTTCAACTTGAAAAGCTCAGCTTCTAGAACAAGTAACTTAACTTCCTCTACTGGAAATATGCTTATTTGAAGGCATCGCTAGTATTTTCTGTGGAAAGAACACAAGATAACCAGAAAAGTATATCGGCAACGCCTCTGTCATGATTATATGCAATGATTCTTAAGAGAACCCTACGCCAGTTTGGCACTGTAATTCAGGAAAGAAAACATGCACTTACCGCAGTGTGACTGGAAAACCTGTGGCTTGACTACCTGATTGCAGATATTGCACACTACAAGATAGAAATCATCATGAGCTGGATAATGGCCAAATAAGTGCATATCTGTGGGAAAGTTAAAAATATATACAAGAATTAGAAATTATGCTTTAAATATATATTAAGAAAAAAACCTGAAAATACTGTAGGGCCATTACTATTATATTAATTTATACAAAGCAAATTTATACACTGCTCTGTAAGAGCTTCTTAATATGTTAAAGAGATTTTTTTTCCTTTCCTGGGTTTCAAGGTCCTGTACTAATGCTGCAGTCTCATTCCTCAGTCTGAGTCAGAACACAGGCAGCAACACCTTTGCCTTAATACTCACTGCCAAGAAGTGGAATAAGCATTTCTGTACCGGTCAACTGCTGAAACAGTAAAAGAATACATTTTTAAAAATCTCTAGCTAAAGATCCTTTTAGAAAACATGATGCATGGGTTATGCTCCATGTTACAATATTCCAGGCTTGACTACAGATTGCTAGAGAAAGTCTCCTGCTTAAAAGCCAGTACCAGCAGCCCAGGTCAAGGATCCTATAAAATTAAATACAGTAAGGAATGTCATCCCTGTTTGATATTTCTGATCTGGTGCAAATGTCCCTCCTAGTTCAAACATCCTGCTGTTCCCCCAACAAAAACTCTGGGAAGAGACAAAGTTAGTTAATGAGGTATTTCTCAGTGACGGCATGAGGATTTTCATAAAAATCAAAAGAAGAGCACAGTCAGACGATGACAGGCACTTGTCCCTCTCAGCTGAAACACAAAATGCCATACACGCATTCTTAAGCCATTACAAACACAGAGTAAAATTATTACCGAAGGCCTCAGAGCTCTAAGATTACAAGCGAGGCAACTTCTTTCACTGTGCATTGCTACAACTTATGAACAAGCACCCATACTCATCGACCGCAGCTCAGCTCAGAGGGCAGAAACTCCAGTCACTTTTACGCACTTGGTGTGATCACGTCGCCATGCCCAGGGCTGTTAACGAAGGTGTTGCTGCATTAGTAACCCGTGCCGAGTATCGGCCACACAGATGACACTACCTCCCCAAACAGGGCAGTGACAGCTTTCTTTAAAGATGTTGTAAAATGGCATTCCAGTGTTATTCAGCAGCATCCAAAACCTATTAGGGAACTTGCAAATGCGCTTCTGACTGAGGCCAATATATCAACCCGGGCCTTTTACACAGGAGGAAAAGCACAAAGACCCTCAGTGAACACAAACATGTACGAAAGTAGCTGTGAAACCTATTTCTCCAGTGAGTCACATTTTTCTTTTAAAACAGTGATTTCTTTCAAAGAAGTGACTCAAGGGGGTAACTAATTTCATTAGTTCTTAACCAAAGCAAACATTTTGGCTCTAGAACTGATTTTGTAAGTGATCCTGCCCTGACCCATGCTGCAGTGTAAGCAACATCGCTGCTTACGATGGCAGCGCTTGACACGATGACATGAAAAGCATCTTCAGTCCCTGAAAACCCCACAGAGGAACAGGGCACCCCCCTCTGGTAATTCCAGCAGTATCACAAGCGTCCTTGTGCACAAACCAGCGACACTGACTCACAGGTGTAGCGAGTCCGGTATCACAGCCTCTCTAGTACGATGTGAATTGTTCCTTTATCCACCGAAAAATAAAAGCCCCAAAAGCCCCTCTCTACATTACTGCTTGTACTAGACCGTGAAATCCAGTGGAAAGGTTAACCAGTTGTGACCCCTTTGCAGTGCAAGTCTTGGCCTAACCAAGCCTTTAAATGCATTACAGCCAGATGAATGCAATCAACATATTCAACTTAAACTGAAAAAGAGCAGCAGTGGTGAGATATAAGGTCCTTTGGTAATTTCTTGGTGTAGTTAGTAGTGATGAAGCCCAAACTGCACAGTTAGGTTAAATCAAATGCTTGGCCTGTTTATTTTATTTCTTGTTTTAATGGGATGTCAGTGATCTTAAAAATCACTTTCCAATGGCAATTCTTAGCAATGGATATTTTTGATCAGAAACTAACAGCACTGTAACTTCCACAGAAAGGAGTATTTCTTCCAGATACAATTTGACACAAAGTCTCAGCACAAAAACATGCATTTCATTACAGTTATGCAGTATTTCAAAAACGGTTAAAGCATCTCAAAAACTTCAAACATTTTTTTTCTGCTGCTTGAATGGTCTGGTGACAACCTTCTTACGAAAATATACAGACTCTGCCTTTTACAAACAGAAGAGTTAACAACTTTTTCCCCATTTTAAGTTCCTTAGGTCCATTTAACCTTCACAGCTCTGTATACTAGCCTTTAAAATACATCCAGCTTCGACGCATATTAAGTCTGTAAGGGTTTGAGTCTGAGTTTTTATGAAGTCTGCCTGCAGAGAGTAACTTATAAAAACACAAAAGGCACTAATAATAGAGAAATCCATCCAGGGACATATATGGAATAAGAAATCATGTTAGTTCACAGGATCAGAACATCGTCTATGTTTTCAGCAGGCACTGTCAAGGAGACAGAGCAGTGAAGGAAAAGTCCTGGTACCAGTGGACTCCCTGCATGACCCTGGCAAACAACGCCGCACCTAAAGGGTAAATAAGCACCATTTGAGTTTTTATGATATTGAGGTGGCAGAAGTTGATATGCAAAGAAACCACACAGATGTGTAGGAGAATGCACCAAAATGCCACTGTGAGAATAAACAGCATCAAAACGATGCATAGATGCAGAGTAAGTGACAGCCCAAAGCAAAGCTCTGGACGTTTTTTCATTTTGCAGACGCCTACAAATAGCCCAGCAGAGATGCAAGCGTCTATTGCAAACGAGAGTTTTTGATATGAATTGAAGTTATTAGCTACCTCTCAAAAGTCCACTTAAATTAATCCAAGAATCTCAAGGACCGAAGACCACAGGTCAGAAATCAGACATAGGGATCATACTCCACCAATAAATTGTTATTGAACCAGAAATCACTAAAAAACTCAAATGAAACGCTATCTTTCAGACAGGATTCCCTAAAAACCTCACTATGCAGGAGTTTGTAGGAGAAAAAAATTCATCAAGTCCCAACAGGTTAAACTAACTCTATTAGTCCATCGATGTTAACAAGATTGGCACAAATCAGTTTTCATTATTAAATCCATGATTTGCAAGCACAAACACAGTATATATACATATTAATTTTTAATTAAAACTGTACAAAGCATTAATATTGTCTCAGTACTGGAGGACACATTTTATTAGGCATAATAATATTATAAATGCAATTCAGATCAGAGAATTTACAATAAAGAAAGGGAAGTTTGGAATTAAAACAAAAACAGAAAAGGAAAATATGTATCTTTGTATACATGTTTTCTTGGCTTTAATAAGAATAGTTCAATGCTACTCAAAGTGAGTAGGACTGAGGGATTATTTTGGACCCTTAGGTCCTTCTTGGACCTTCTTAGGTCAGATTAGAGCCATTTGACAATCTAGACCTCATGCATGCGTCAAAAAAGACAATGGCCTCTTCAAACACAAAATTATCTTCTAAAGGCAACAGTCACACCTCCCTGCCTCACCTCAACATGAGGAGAAACTTCTTTACTGTGAGGGTGACAGAGCACTGGCACAGGCTGCCCAGGGAGGTTGTGGAGTCTCCTTCTCTGGACACTTTCAAAACTGACCTGGATGGGTTCCTGTGTGGCTGCCCTGGGTGATTCTGCCTTGCAGGGGGGCTGGACTAGATGATCTCTGGAGGTCCCTTCCAAACCCTGACATTCAGATTCTATGATTTTAGTTGGAAGCAATCGCGACAATCTTCTTGGAGAAGTTTAATTTTGGAGAAGAAAACATCTCTCTCCAAAGTTAGCTCATGAAAGACTTCTCTACAGAAAAGTGTAAGATCGCTGAAGAAGATAGCAGATAATTGGTGAATAAGGTGAGCAACTATCAAATAGTTCTGAAATAATTATCAAAGTACAAAATGAACAGAGAGAGACAGAAGAGTGGCTGTGATGAGTATTTATTTTCTACTAAAACTTGGGTCCCCTTAAAAGGGAAACAAAGTGACCAAGGTCTGCACGAGCCACCCCAGAGCCACACGGTGGCTATCAAAGCCTGGGACCTGCTTCTTCCCCAGGTGCAGCTACAAACAGCTACAAGCCTGAGGCAGAAAGCCCAGCCCTTCGGGTAAGTCAAGGCAGCGCACGGCCCCCATCACAGTTACCTCATTTTACTGGAAGACAGTTTCAGTAGATTCAAAGCAGACTCCTGGTGGCAAGAAAGAGGAGAGAACTTATCTTCCAGCACCTCCCGGCTTTGCAGAAGCGCTATCGATACACACCGCGCTCCTTGCAGTACTGAATCATTGTCTCCTCCAAACAAAATCTTTTGGCGAGTCGTGTCTGTTGGACACCGTCGTGACTGGACACCGCCAAAAACCTTGCTTGAAAATGAGCTATTTGAATAACAGGATGGGAGAGTGTCCCAGATCACGTGAAAAATACGCAAGATCGGTGAAAATCAGAGACAGTGAATGCTGACTGTAGGAAATACGACTTTACTAGATTAAAATCTTGAACCAAGTATTACTTTGTGTATACTTTGCTATGGCACTTAGAAAATGAATACAACTTCTGCTTATAGTTGTTATATTACTAACATTTCCAAATATAAAGACAGCTGTAGTCATGTGACATAATTTTGTAAGAGATAGGCTTGGTAAAAAGTGCATTAAAAACACAAATACCATAGACACAAAAGGAAATGCTGCTTCTCTGAATTGTGGCACAAATACAAAAATGCAGGTCCCAGAGAGGACTTTTTATCTTCTCTAATAAATCACAGAAAGGAATTATTTTTAGTGACAATCAAAGCCAGGTGACTTATATCAAGTTCCTTCTCTATTTAATAATTTACATGCCCTGTATAATAAAACATAAGCTAGAATTAATCAAAAACATCATTCCACTGCGGAATTAAGGTTGTCAAACAGTAAGGCCTCACAATATTTTGTGGGCAATTAAATTTTTAATGATGTTCTTTTGCTACAAATTATAGACACTTTAGACATTCGCTTATATATCCATTGCTCCACTAAATATACACACAAAGTCTGCTTTGAAAAATACCATTTATGTTTATCTGTAAAGAGAGAAAGAGAGGGAGGAAGGGAAAGACTATTCAGGACACACCGTTTTAAAACTAACAAAGAAAAGCTTAAAAACTCCCCCCAAAAAAAGGCAATGGACAAAACAAATCCATGTGGTTTCTCCACCTTCTGGAGATACAGATTTTTAAACTCTGTCTAGAAACGTGCTCAATATTTCACTCCTGTTCCACAGAAGTGACAAATCCATCCATCATTCAAAAGTGGACAACTGCACAAAATCTTTCAGTGCATTAGATTACTCTTACATTTGAAAATACTTAAAAAAAATAAGTAATTTGAATGGTGAATTGAAACTTGAAACTGAAACAATAAGAAGACATCTTCAGGGTATTACTCAGACACTGCTTAAACATGCTTGCACAGACAGGATAGTCTTATTTTAGAAGTAAATTTTCCATTTAACACCAGCTTTATTCTCCCTCAAGTACGGTTTTCCTTTAGTCTTCCTCTTTTTTAAAAACCCCACCAAAACCAAAACACTAAGATGCCTTGTAATTAGTTAGCCAGTATAAATTGCATTTTACCCCTGAAAATGCTAGAGTCAGAGGTGCAATTAATCAGAGTGTAATTTAAGGTGAAAGATTTCTGAATGTCATTTATGCCAAGCCCTTGTTCAAATCATGGCTAACTTCAGAGTCAGAACCACAAAGTAAGGCTCAAGCTCATTCATTTTCTGGTGGAAAAAAATGCAGGTTCATGGTTGAAGTAACCGTGAAATTGAGGAAAAAGTAAAACTAAAATATTTGAGACAGAACTAACATGGAGTCAAACATAATTGTATCAAGTCCTGACTGATGTCCTTTGGGTGTTAATACAAGGAATACGCATCCTAAAAAATCAAGTGATTAATGAGAACAGAAATACTGGAGTTTTCAGTAACAGCAATAATAAAGGAAACACAACAGTGACGAAGGAAAAAAAAAAAGGCATGGAAAAACCAGCAAGTGCACTTAACAAGAGTCAGTGTGGTAAACAGTCAAGATGATGGTACTTTTAAACCAGACCAGTAACTTCGAATGGTATGCTGCCTCCCAGGTCAGAGCAATCACGGTGATGCCGGCAATCCTAAAGAATGTTGGGAATTTTTCATTAATTACAGTTTATACAGGAAATACCACCCCCAATGACTTGGAAAGATTTCGTACTACACTGCCTTCCAGTCCCAAAGACCCATAACAAAAGAAAACCCCCAAAGTTCTTAATTGGGAATTGGCAATCTAAACAAATATTGTGGATTAACAATATCTACATACCTTTCATAACAACTTGTTTGGAAGGGATTATAAAGTAAGCTACACATCATTGGCATAACCATTTTGCATAAGACACTATATACTAAAAAAAAGAAAAAGAAAAAAGAAATAAACATGAAAAAATGTGACAAAGCTTTTCCTGCACAATTCTGAAGACTTATATAAAATTGATGTGGGCTATGTGCCATCGCAGTCTAAAATGAGTTGTGAACATAGGACCAATTTTGCCTGAGCTATCAGATTAACACATCACAAGAATACTGGAAGAGAAAATCCCAAATTCACAGGTCTGGAAGGTGTGCTGCATACCTGTGACACCAAGAAATCCCAGCTTTTCACATCTTAAGATATCGCAGAATCACAGAATTGTTGAGGCTGGA
>NW_009735479.1:0-10004 GCF_000703405.1 Apaloderma vittatum | reverse complement strand
AGCGCAAGGCCGGGAGCCGCCGCTCTCGGGACAGGAGCACTTACCTCTCTCCTGGACGGCCACCAATGTCTGCTGGCAGAGGAGTGAGCCTCAGAACCCTGAGCAGCCACAATAATGAGGCCCAAACCAGCTGGGTGCTGAGGTGCGTGCACCAGCCTAAGTTTCTCAGTACAGCATCTAAGGTGCCAGGATGATCCCCAAAAATCACAGCTCAGCCCCTGCTTAGGGGCATAGATTCCTTATGTACACATGTTCATGCAGGTATAGTTCTTTACTGTGCTGACATTTATGCTATTTACACACCAAGAATTATCTCTTCCTTGAGGCAGCTCGAGAAAGCTCAAGCAAGAAAGGGCAGCTCCACACCTGGAATTCCTGCAGTATCCACAAACCAGGCACTGTCCTCTGTACCTGCTGGATTACAGCTGCTGCCGCTTGCAGAATGGCGTAACTTGCACGACATAAAAAGAGGACAAAGAGCAGGGCAGGGAGGAATTAGAGGTACTACTGTGCTTTTGCTCAGCATTTCAAAAAGCAGAGGTCTCGCCCCATATGCAAGAAATGTGAGTTTATGTCGTCTCTATGGTGAAGAACTTAACTCCCAAAGTTACCCTGAAACTTACCTGAAACAGGCACAACCTGAGGCTCATTCCTTGCATTAAAAAAAAAAAAACAAACGAACAAACAAACAACCCAACCCAACCAATATTCACTGAAGCAAAGTAGAATATAATTAATAGGATCGAGATGCCTAACCTGGATCATGCTAACAACTGATAGCTTGGGCCTTGCCTGAGAGGTGGATGCATATCACTAGAGACAAAATGATGTGAACATCCGTCTTAATGACTAGGACCCCATGTAAATAGCGTGTCCATAACCATGTTACTTCTTTGTAGCCTGATCCAGAGATAGGAGTTGATCCAGATTGAGTGAATCCGAACTTTATTACTCTTAGAGGCAAGATTTAGAGCCAGCCCCTTCTAGCACTAGGCATTTTCCCCTGGGTGATTTAGCAGTACAGTGGTTAATATTTGCAAATCTGTTTCATTGAGGAGGAAGGACCCCCAAGAAACAGAGTTCTCTAGAGATTCCAGAGCTTGGCTTCCAAATTCAAATCTAAGTCTATTCTTCACAATGCTTCATACTATGAGAATAGGCAGACAGGTGACCACATGGAAGACAATAACATTCAAATACAGATATATTACTTGCTGAGTGATAGCAATATAATGAAAGCTGAGCAAACAGAAGAAAAACTAGGCTGCAGACATGCTTAGTATCTCACTTGGACAAGATTATATTGTATTGCTAGGAAGACTGCAGCATTTAGAAGCCAGACATGATCAAAATCCTTTTTTCGTCATCACATCTTAAATATCATCTCTCCCCTTCTGCCAAGCAGAGAAAGAGAACATGTGTTACAAACCTTTTAGACATGTGCATCCCACTGTTCTCTGAGACAGTTTCTCTTAAACTTCCTGCTGGATCAATGCCATCTACATGGCCCTACTGTATGGCTCATATTTAAATAATACCTAATACGTCCCTAAATCAAGCCAAGAGACTCTGGGAACAGGACCAAGTTCTTAATCAGCAGTGCACAGGTGCACACAATCAGTACCGTCAAAGTCTTACAGCATTTGCTGTTTTACTTAAAGCCCCATCACATGGATCATGGGATTACTTGAAAATTTCACCAACAAAACAAAACGAAAAAATAATTACAATCAGCTCCTATCTTTCAAGCAAGAGTTTTGAAACTTGAACCCCTAGGAAAGAAGGCAAAAATTATTGTGTTTTAAACAATTTAAACTATCATGTGATTTAGTACTCTGACAGATGATTTTGAAATGCTTGCACTTTGGCAATATTTCATATACATGCAGATCAGATACCAGCTTGCAGATGCATGTATTTTTGCACTTAAATTACACTAGTCAAAGAAAAAAACTATTTATTTTTGCATGCAACCTACAGCACAATGTTGAAGCCTCAATGTCAAGTTCATTAAGTGGGCTTACTGCCAGCGTTAGCTTAGCATAACTGCGTATTCTTTACATTTTATAACAAATGGCTTTTACATACAATATCTTCTTCTATGTTTACATCCCTAATTATCACCTCTGTATTATGAATTCCTACCCTCCATACTTTTCCTAGGAAGAGGGAAGTACAGGAAGGGAGAGAGAAAATCTGTCTGTTTTAAAGAGCTTTAAAAGCATATTTGAACCTGCCTAGAGGTGTAATCAATGACCAAGTTAAACATTCATCTCAGATACACACTTGCTGAATCAAGCAATCTGCTGTGTGAAGCTAACTTACTAATGAAAATAGCCTCGCTTTCTACTTGAATGACAACACAAACACTTTTAAAAATTCCACAGAAAGGACTAAGTGGAGCGGTGGTACTGGCTCATAGCCTTTAGACGATAAGGGTAACTTGCTTTATTTTTACTGTTTTTCTACAGAAGCACACAAATTTGAGTAATGTATCAGGTAAATAAAGATTTTAAATTGGAATGACTACGTATTCAATAATCACTGATCTGAACCTAGCCATCTATATTTGTCAGCAACAAAACCTAGAGAATGAATTTTGCAGAAATCAAGGTTCAGAAAAATGGCATTTAGTCCTATGTACCTGTTGCTATTTCGCTTGAATAACATAAATCCAAACCAAACCAGTATTCTTTCATGTATATAAAATATACACAGTGCTGACCCGTTATGTTTATAACCACTCATAAGGCATACAGATACACATCATGTTTGTGTCCAGAGTAACTGACAGATACCAAGTTTCCCTTGAGCAAGGCTCCTAAAATTTGGTACACTCTTTCAAAGCAGGCTACTTAATAGAAACTTGTAATATGACTTCAGTGTCAGTGATCACAATATAATAGTTTCTTTGGAGCTGTTTAAAGCTATGTAACATAAACAGTACGATAAGAATTTACAGTGTTTCATAAATGTCTCCCTGGCAGCTCTGCATTCTTGCATGAACAACCACCACTAAATCCCAGACTGTACTATGGGCTCACCAGTCTTCAGGCAACGCTTATTTTGCTCCAATATGATTTAACCTTTCATTGGTAATACCTCTTCCCAAGATAACACGGGAAATAAATTTTTACTTTTCTGATAGAGCGTTTTATAAAATGGAAGAGTTGTAAAATAAGTCCTTTATAGAAAAAATAAAAAGAAATAAAACCCTCGGAGTAGTAATACAAGAGAATATTCAATTGATTAACCCATTTTTTCTTAAATATGATCTAGAGCCAAAAAATCAGTTCCCTCAGGAGAAGAGAAAATGATTCATGGAATACTCTGCTAATACAAAAATAAATTATCCCTCAGAGTACTGCCAAAATGTTCATTAGTTTCCCACATAAGCAGCTGACCAAGTTTTCTTTCAGAGGCACTTCTCTATGCATCTGCAAGTTAGGCAATTCCCAGAACCTACTGCTCTGTTTCAGAGAAGAATGCTAGGAAACTATCTTAAATCAGATTATAGCCTAATCTTAAAAAAAAAAAAGACAGTGAGAAACAATTTCAAGCTTAGCTTGAACGTCATATCTTAAAATTATTTCCATTATCAATCAGTGGAGGAAAAAAAAGTGTTTACATTTTTATTTGCAACAAGAAAAAAAGCAGTTCTCTAGTAACTAGATTGTATTGTTTTCTTTCATTTTCAGTAAAACAAATCCTTAGAGCTGCAGTGCTGTACAAGTGTAATAATCTCATTCATGTACTGTTTACAGAACTGCCCCTGCATATATCAGCTTGGGCACTAAGTCACAATTCCGTCTATTCTCAAGCTGCCACACCAATTGAGGATATTTATTCCCACATACTATGTTCTAAGAATCAACCTACACGATCTGTTTTCTATCATTGACTTACTGGTATGGAACATGATGTCTGTAGAGGTCAAAAAGTTCACCTTAAATCTGCCAACTGATCAAACACACCAATGATTGTGTTACAGGTGCAGCAACGAAACATCAATCTACATTAACCCTCTGAAACATTCAATTGGTACAATGCCAAAAGAGAAAATCTCTCTAAACTATATGAATAACTTCACTCCATACCTCGTATGCTACATAAAAAACTATCATTAATCTGATTCTCATTTGGTACTCTGATTCTTCATGAAGAATGCACAAGGACAAGAATCTTGCATTGTATTTACAACATTGTACTAATTTAACACATTTTCCCAACACATTATTGCCTTTTTGCAGCTTTCAAGGCAGAACTAAGGGCTGAAAAAAAACATAAAAATAAAAGTATGGCTATACAATTTTAAGGTAGGCTCATTACATATTACAAAGAGCATTGTATGTGTAATTATTCAGGTCATCCAATACTTAAAGCCCTGTGATATAACAAAAAATGCCTGGTATTTAACATTATCAGATAAACATTTTGCTAGTCTACAGTTTCCTAGAACTGTTACTCCTTTTTTGTTTTTCTTGAAAGAACAAAAAAGCATTAAGAAGAAACTAGTGAGAAATACTGAAATTGGCAAGTTGAAAAGTGAAATTGTGAAGTCTGCAGAACAGCCTCTAATGCGTTGTATAACTGATGCTTTGTATAATATATACTAGCACTATTCTAATCCAGAAAAAACTCCAACTGCAGAAGATATTTTCAACACAAGTCTGGTGGTACTAAGTAAAGGGAAGTCAAGTGTTACTTGATACGGAGCAAAGTGGTCGAAAAGAGAACTAAATGAAAAGTAAAACAGTTGCTGCTTTTTACTCTTCTCAGAACTCAGTCAGTTCCTCTCATAGGACTCAGACGGAAGTTACACTGGGATCAGTTGCACAACTCCTCAACTCTCCTGATGGGAGGCAACAATGAATCAAATGTTATGTATCATACACTCAGTACAACGTGACTGGAAATTTAGTGCAAAGCATACAAAAATTGTCGCAACTGGTTACACAAAGTCAAGAAAACAGAGAACCAAGAGCATAATGTTGTAACATGCTTTATCAAATCTTAGTGCATCATTCCCTGTGTACTCCAAGCACTGGTGACTGCCTTTTTTTATTTTGGTGTCAAAGGAGCTTCAAAACTGTATTTTCATCCTCCACCACCTTCCTTCTTCACACAGTGAGACAGGGCCAAACTCAGAATCATGTGTAGAGGATTTTTATTTTTGAGGCAACAGCTCTGAGACAGAATCTGCTGTACATGTTGTGTGCCTATGTACAACATTACTATACATATTAACTAACTAGTAGTGAGAATGGGTTGGTTTCTCTAAACCAAACAAGAAAGAAAGTTTTTTCTCCCAGCCTGTGCAGAGCATCCTAACACCCAGTTATGATCTAGTAGTATCAGTTATCAATTATCAGTGAAGTACAATACCTTGTAGATGAGTAGCCACAAGTTTACATGTCCATTTAGACCCTTCACAGACTGCAGGTTAACCACCAGTGTTTTCTAGAACACAGAGCCAAAGAACTGAGTTTTCAGGTATTAATTTGAAAATAATATTCTTTAGATAAGGATAAACAGAACCACACTCTTTAAATACTATAACCAGGAAATTTATTTAAACAAAGGTTTCCTTATAATTATCCTTTCTTATGCATAATATTCTATGTCTCTGCAATATGTCAAACCATTGGCTGTGCCCCAAGGAGTTTAAGTCTTTGTCTTGTGACTTCACTATTGCCTGGCTTCTTTTTACAGCCCTGCATACCATCTCCACTTTAAGGAAGTTTCTTCAGCTTTCATTATAATGTCAGCTGTACAAAAGCATTAAGGATTTGAATGGCTCATCTATCATTCACATAGATTATAGGACTGGTAGTTACTCTCTTCAGGGAATTTGATGTCTTCTTTCTAATTCACAATGACATGATTCAAAGAAGAGGTCCCAAACAGTGGAACTTAACTTGTAAGTGTACATTATGAAAGGGAGATGCAACAAGACCAAAATTTGTTATAAAATATCTTCCTGTGAGTTGACAGGTGTCTGCCTCCAGGGTCCAGACAACAAATCCCATTTCAAACTCCTGTATCCCTTCCCCTGCACACTCCATAGTTTATAAATCAAAATAGTTCTTTCCTCCCCACTTTGAATCATATGGGGGAGGGCGGGGGAAGACACCAATTTCCAGTCTAGTGTGGGCTTAAGTCATCCAATGACTTCAGGAGAGTTGCAATAACGTAACTGTAGTCATAACGAATTAGGAAAATGTCTCCAATTAGCTATAAGGAAATAGAACAAAGGAACAGCATTACTCTGTGTGAAGAAGAGACACAAATAAGCCTGTCGTATCTTCCCAAGATTTCCATTCAACTCTGCAAGACAAACAAAACTATGAGAGTTGAATGGAATAGAAGGAAAACAAGTTTTAGCATAGCAGCGATTATAAAGCACAGGGAATCACATTAGCTACTTGTGCAATACCAAATCTCAGTGTAGTACCAGCCAAGAAAAATTTAGGATTGAAAATAAAAAATTATCCCATTGAAATCTACCATAGAGATGGACAATGTTTTAACAATTTGTTCTCATATTGTCTCATTGTACTCAACAAAAACAAACAAACCAAAAAATCACACACTTTCTTACAATTCAGCATTCCCAACAGAAATTTCTGAGAAGTTGCTTTCTGCCTACCTGTTAGATTACAACACCCTTACATAAGTAGAGACAAAGATGTTATTAATAGTTGTATCAGAAAGCACTGGCATAAGCTGTTTCTAGGCCCACTCAGGTACCTGAAAAAGCCCTTTAACTTCTTGAACAGAGCTTGGTGCTATCCCACACTTTTGGCCCACTTATGCTGACCAAGTGCAGACTAGCACCGACTTAGTTCGCATTGGCCTAAAGGGTCTTTTCTGCCACTACAGCCATCTTACCTATTTGAATAGCATGAGCTACAAACAGAGAATTACCCCTCTGCCTCCATCTCCACTGAGGCTTTGTTAGCAGTTTAAAAAAGGGGATTTTCACTAAAAGTACTCCCAGTTGTCATAGCTGTGCAACTTTGCAACTTCACAATGCAGAACAAGACAAAATTCTTAGACTAACTCTCCCTTCATAAGTAATATTCTTCCTCTTCTTTGCCGTCTGTTTTCTAAGCCTGGAGAGTTCACACTTTCAAGCTTTTACCCAGAACCAAGAATTTTCCTTATAATAAAGTAAACTGAGATTAATGTATTATTTACTTACCTTCAGAATATAGACTTCACAAAAACGCCAAACTATTGCAAGACTCATGATAAAATGAACAGTACAGCTAAGCACATCCACTTTCTCAAAGCTACAGGCAGAACAAGATGTTGCCTTGAACTATGGAAAGCTGCTATGGGCAAGGCATACCTAGTTGTTCACCTATGTCAGCAAAATTCATACAGAATAGCTGATGTATGTCAAATTCATAGACTGACATCTTCCTGATCTCATTCAAAATCAGCACCACTGACAGGAGCTAGGTACAGTGCTTTTCTCTCTTCAGTACGGAGAACAGATCTAAGCCTAAAATAAGGGATGTTAATTAACACGCAGATTTCTTTTGCAAAAAGGGAATTTCTCTTTCAAGCTCTTGTCAAGCTTACAGCTATTTTGAATCATTCCTATGCCTATTGCAATAGAAGACAACTGTAGAGAGGCAGCCTAAATGCATGACTCAGGTTTTTGTGACTGCTCTTTCCAAGGATTTTCCCCTTCTCTTCTAACACTCACTGCAGTGTTTAGTGGAGGAGAGAGGGCCTAGAAGAGGAAGCTTGGTAGGCTTCCAAGGTTCTATTTTAAACAGCTCCCATAAAAAACTACAAAACTCAAAAAACTTGAAACACACCAAAGTTGTCTTTTTGAGAACACAGTGTTGTGTTTATAACTTTACAGAACATTTGAAGCCAAGTTATCAGGCCACCATGATGCATACTCAGAGTAAGTTACAATACAAGCAGTAAACATATCTTAAGGT
The DNA here is from genome assembly GCF_000703405.1 of Apaloderma vittatum. Classification (NCBI taxonomy): domain Eukaryota; kingdom Metazoa; phylum Chordata; class Aves; order Trogoniformes; family Trogonidae; genus Apaloderma; species Apaloderma vittatum. The sequence continues at coordinate 2,043 of NW_009735479.1, read as the reverse complement.
ATGTTAATTAGCATGTTAACAAACTTCAAGAAGACTTTGCAGTCACATCCAGATAACTTACCTGAGAGAACATAACTATGAAAGCATAATTCTTTGGCTCATCAGAAGAGAGAGCTTCTTACCACTGGCTCAGCAACAAGGCAACTGTTGACCTTTAATGATTTATTCATATTTCTGCCCGGGGAGAAATTGTGGGTATATTTTTATACACACACATACAAACACACACTTATAATCTTTGTACCATTTATCCAGATAACATAAAAAATGTTCCCCAAGGGAAACAAGATATAAACACAACATCTATTGTTTGCAAATGTGGCCACAGAAACCTCAAGTGTGTACACCATGAAGCCTTAACTCTCTGTGCCTTGAGGAATTCTGCTAAAACACAGCTCTATAATTTATAGGTATAGGAATGGAGAGGAGATCTCATGTTCAACATTTGATAATGCCATATGTGAAACTAAACTCAAATAAAGAAATTGAATGCCCTTGTTCAAAGAAAGGCTACTTTCTCTTCTTTGGTTTAGATCTCAGGGCCAGGTTTAATCAGCAGTGCAAGTACCCCACTAGTGTTCTGTTCAGGTACATCCAACAGCAGAGGTAACAGAATAGTGAGAGTATTTCTTTGTGGGTACACGTCACACAGGAAGAACAGTTTATCCCAATACCAGTGACTTCAGGTAGAATTAAATCCATGTTTTTATTTTTATATCTGAAGCACCTTGTCATTTTTCAGTGAGTTATCATGGAAGTGATACACAGTGATGTAGACTGACTTTACAACTACACATAACAATTTTTCCAAATAATAAATCATATTATTAACCTGTGCACAGGTCTTGTAGGCCCTATCCTGTCAGCTACTGCCATATCCATATAAAGAGTAAGGGAAATTTCTCTACATACTCATTTTATCATTAAAATACTTGCCAAAATCTTGGAGCTAGGTATTTCTGTCTGTTTTTCAAAACATGCTTGATATGGATAGAGAAACCAGGGAATGATGTAAACAACTACTTTTGAGTGACTGACTAATTGATCAGTTTTGAAGAGTGCTGTAGTTTGAAATAAGGTTTATCCAGCAACGACTCTTCCATTTCTAAAGGAATTCCCTTTTTGTCCTTTCCACCATGAGTACTTTTGGGGATATTATTTCTTCCGTATTTACTATGTTTCTTTTCCTTATGGCATCTTGCTATGGAATTCCCATGCAGCTAGTTGCTATGGAGCTGATGTGTATGGTGCCTGCTTTAGTTTTGCTGGTGTCCACATTTTTGTCAACTATGAAAATGCCCATCCTTTAGCTGAAGAGCACAATTCATCGTAACTGTGGATCCACTCTTAGCTTCCTCCTGCCCTATAATGCCAGTAGTCCTCAGAACCTGGAGTGCCTTTCTGCCACCACAGGATTTGAACATGCTTCCTGTAGATTTCATTTCCAGAAAAATATTTAAGAGAGCCTGCTGTGTATACAGGCTAAGTAATAGGATATAGTTGGTTGAGCATGGTGCTGGTAACACCAAGGTCATGGGTTCAATTCCCGTTCGGTCCCCATCTAGTCGAGAGGTGGCGTCCCTGCCCATGACAGGAAGGTTGGATTAAACGATCTCTAAAGTCCCTTCCAGCCTAGGCCATTCTATGATTCTATGATTCTATCTACTTATTTTGGTTTTACATCTGCATTTTTACTTAGTTCAAGACGTTTTATTTCCATAAATATCTGTATCTGCACAGTCATTTCAAATCACCTCCCTTTACTAAGTTTGTGTTTTTCTTCATTCCATTTTTAGCACCATCTCGAGGTTATCAGATTTCATATTTAATTCAGATTTATTTAAATTCATATGTCTATTCAATTCATGTCAATTCATGTCTATTACTTCAATTTGATAGAATCATAGAATCCTATCAGCTGTAAGAGACGTAGAAGATCATCGAGTCCAGCCTCTGTACCAGCCCTATCAACCTACTAACCAATTCACCCCGATGCAACATCCGCCCTTAATCCCACCTCTTAAACACTTCCAGGGATGGTGA